>NC_142940.1:16859725-16967577 GCF_046866305.1 Octopus bimaculoides | reverse complement strand
TTCCTCATTACTAAAAGAAACCTGTCATCAGTGACTAGAAAATTAAAATTCTGGAACAAAGAAGAGATGTGAAAGAGATGTGCCAACCATCTCATGATTCTTGCCTATCATTGTCATCATTGTTTTCATGTCTATTTTTGATGCCTGCACAGGTTAGTCAGAGTTTATTGAGACAGATTTCTTACAGCTGGATGTCTTTCCTGTTGGCAATTCCACATCTGTTTCCTAACAACGTAATATTTCTCCATGGCCAGACATGCTTTCCAGAATATTGGAAATGGATTACATTGCTTGTATGACTATTACGCAATGTCAACACACACACACACACACACACACACACACACATATATTTATATATATATACTTACAGGTGGCATGTAAAATACACCATTTTGAGCATGGCTGTTGCCAGTACCGCCTGACTGGCCTTTGTGCCGGTGGCACGTAAAAGCACCCACTACACTCTCGGAGTGGTTGGCGTTAGGAAGGGCATCCAGCTGTAGAAACTCTGCCAAATCAAATTGGAGCCTGGTGTAGCCATCTGGTTCACCAGTCCTCAGTCAAATCGTCCAACCCATGCTAGCATGGAAAGCGGACGTTAAACGATGATGATGATGATGATAAAAATAAATTGGTGCTCTGTCGATTATGACAAGGGTTCCAGTTGATCTGATCAATGGAACAGCCTGCTTGTGAAATTAATGTGCAAGTGGCTGAGCACTCCACAGACATGTGCACCCTTAACATAGTTCTTAGGGAGAGGGAGATTCAGCGTAACACAGAATGCAACAAGGCCGATGCTTTGAAATGCAAGCATGACCCATTTTTACCAGTTGAATGGACTGGAGCAATGTGAAATAAAGTGTCTTGCTCAAGGACATGATGCACTGCCAAGAATTGAACTCATGACCTTATGAATGTGAGCTGAATACCCCTAACCACTAAGCCAAATGCCTTCACACACACACACACACACACACCAAACACATGCAATGGGCTTTTTCAGTTTTCATCAACCAAATCTGCTCACAAGACTTTGGCCTAGGGCTATAGTGGAAGACACCTGCCCAAGTTTGCCCTCCAGTAGGACTGAACACGAAATGTGATGATTTCAGTTGTTCCATTATTGAAACTATTGACTTATTGCAGTATAGAAGTGGCTGAGTATTCCACAGACACTTACATCCTTAACCTAACCCAAAGGTAGAATCAATGTGATGGTCTGTAATGACAGAGTTAGGCTCCTTTAAGTATATGTATAGCTCATCTCATAAGCTTCTACAGAGTTCGTATCTCTCCAAATTTACTTATAAGGCTTGAGTCATATTGAGGTTACTATAGAATATATGTGGCTTAGCTGCCATGCAGTGAGGATGAACCCAGAACACTGTGATTATGAAATGAACTTTAACCACTACCATTGCATAGAGTTCATAGGTTTGTGAGCTGTATTGTAATCACAATAGAACAAGTGGTATGAAAAAAAGCTGGCAGTACACATTGTAAAGTGGTTGGTATTAGGAAGGGCATCCAGCCATAGAAATGCTGCTAAAGCAGATATCAAAACATAGTGCCTTCCTTGGACCCATCAGATCCTGTTAAAATGTCCAACTCATACCTGCATGGAACATGGACATAAAACAATGATGATGATGATATACAAGAACATATATCAAAGCTATCTTTATTTCAGTGATGCAACAGCATAAAAAAAACTGTATATATTATTTATTAGAAAGAAAGAAAAAAGAAGAGGTTCATAATGTTGAAATAAATGTTAGAGATTTTAACAAATTCAGAGGTTCTTGAATTAAATACTGGAGATCATATTTTAACAGTGTGAAGGACGTCTGTTCTGTTGCTAAGCAACTACTCAGCTGCTGAAAACACATCACTTTGTTGATGTCATCAGTGAGAAGAATAAATCAACAGTTAATCTAACATAATCGCCATTATCCCACCTTGCATTTCACTGGTCAGTCATCAGGAGTGCAGTAAATACTGATGGAATCATTGATCAGTCATCAATAGTGCAGTGTATACTGATTGAACTATGACTGGTGACTCATCGATACTGCAAGAAATATTGATGAACCACCACTGATCAATCATCAATACTTAAGTAAATATTGATTGAATCGTTGGTCAGTCATAAAAAGCACAGTAATTATTAACTGAATTGTTATTGATCAATCATCAATAGCACAATAAATATTGATTGAACTACCATTGATCAATAATCAATAATTCTGTAAATATTGTTTGAACCACTGGCCAATCATCAATACTACAATAAAAACTGATTAAGCTACAACGGATGAGTCACCAATAGTGCAAGAAATACTGATGAACCACACTGATCAATCATCAATACCAAAGTAAATATTGATTGAATTATCGATCAAGTCATCAATAGTGTTGTAAATATTGATTGAAGTACTATTGATCAGTAATTAATAGTGCAGTAAATATTGATTGAACCATTGATCAGTCATCAATACGGGAATAAATATTGATTTAACTACCATTGGTCAGTCATTAATACTGCAGCAAACTTCCACTGAACCATCAGTCAGTTACACAAGATTTACAGAGACCATGATGCAGAGCATTTGTAGTAAGTTTGAAGTAGTCTTCTGTGTATATTTAGTGATTGTATTTTAGTAATACTGAAACAGACTGGGTTGACATGTCCTGGCTGAAAGATGTCTACGGATACTATTTGAAGAATTGGGGCAATTCTGGCTTGAGGTGTCTAGATTGTATGAACGACACTTGTATGCAAAATATTAAAGAGAACAAGCTGATGAGAAAGACTGTACATGGTTGCAAAACCTGCTAGAAATAACAGCTTGATTTCTTTGAAAAGTAGAAAGGATATATCAAATAATGCAGTTCAAAATATACTGTTTGAGAGCATAAAACGGTCATATCTAGAATACCATTAATCATAAGTCATCTCATTCAGGATTGATCTGGAGTTAAACAGCGATGTCAAAGAGGAGTGAATGAAGGTATCGTCTGTGTAGAAGAATATTGGAAGCAAAATAACAAAGTCACTTATGAATAGTTGACAGCCTGTAAGGTGGAGAAATTTGCATCAATGCACACTGCACCATGAGGCTGTCTAGATGGAAATTTTAAATCCAAGAGATGGGATGTGGATGGAAACATAAAGAGGTGACTAAGCAGGTTCATGTACAAGACATGGTCAAAGACAACAATGTTTTCACCAATTTTTCAAAGGCAAAAGACCACTATTAGATGTATGCAAACAGTTCTTTAATAGATGTGGCTCTACAGACACCATGCTGAGGTAGAAGATAATAAAAGAGTTGGTTATTCGCAAATGTCTTTATATCTTTTAAGATGTTGCAAGTAAATATGACCGATCTGTATTTGTAGCTTCAAAGAGATTACTCCTTTAAGATGGGAGACACTATCTATATATTTCCACAAATAGAGGAAAAGTGGTGAGTTTGGTAAGGATAGGAGCTAAATTAGTGCATCATTTGAGGATAATTTAGGAAACACTATCAGATCCAGTGGTTTAAATGGGTTGGTGTAGGTAGAGAAATGTTCACATTTGGTAAACTTTATGAATGTGGTAGCAAGACAAATTGTAATTAAGAAGGGAGTGAAGGAGGATTATGTTGTGTGGGATGGAGTGCTACTTACAGAGCCATTTTTGTTGGAGACAGTTTTATTCAGGTGTCATAGGCGGTGTTCTTCACCAGTGTGTGAACCGTTTAGTGGTTTTGGGGCTTTGGTTGCGTGAGATGTATGGATGGACATATCTAAACGGATAGTATCAGTTACCAGAGTTGGACAAGTCAAAGGTGGAGCACATTAGCTGCCAATAACAGATGATCCAGAAGTGGTGTAGCTCCGATGGATTAGCTGATTTCATGGACGAAAGGGTTCACAGAATGTCATGTGCTAGAATGATATTGGAAGTACTGCCTTGATTAAGTTGTAATTACATGATTTGGTGGAAACAGAAATTGTGATGACAGGACAATGCTTGGGCTTACGAGTGAGAAAGAGACCAAAACTGTTTGGAGAGTTGATGTGTTGGTAAAAGAATTTTAAGTGCAGGTAATTATGGTTGACAGCGAAGAGTCAAGCTGAGAAATGGAGTAGAAAAGGTGTTGAGCATGATTTTTTTAATGCCTTAATTAGGGGAAGAAGGGAAGCATTCATGATCTTCTTTGTAGAGCTTTCAAAATTAATGGTAGAAAGTGAGGGAGAAACAGTCACTATTAAACTATCCGGGGTTCAAATGCTTGCAACAGAATGAACTTCATTAAAGGTAGCCAACAACTAGGTGGGGATGATAAACCAGGCATTAAATTAAATCTACTACCAAAGATGACGTCAAAGGGTGAAGAGTTCAGAAAGATGTTCTTGGTGCCATGGTAGTGATCAGAAGAGTTTGGACAATGATAGAAATAAAAGATGAATTTAGAGGGAAAAGAGAGATCCCTAAAAATAGAAGGTAGTGTGAGAGAGGTTGGGTGAAAAAATACAAACGTAGTAGTTCATAAGAGAGCCAGCTAAATTGGAGGAACTGAAATAATTAAATCAGAAATATATTAATAAGGGTAATGTGTTAGGTCATACGTCAATGATGCTGTTGTTTAACCTCAGTTAAGTCCAGATTTGAAAAGACATGATTAAAATCGTTCACAACTGTGACCAACCCATTTTTAAATATCAAGGACTAGTATGTCAAATGTGTCTCATTTTTAAAAACATAAATGTCATTCAAAGGAAATTTGACTGCTATTTCTAGGAGATTAAGTGACTATGTGCAGAATCCCTCCATTTGACCAACGAATGTCAATGATTTACAGTCGGGGTAATTTATTTATTTTTTAAGAGTTAAACACCAAACTAGGACAATATACACTTACTTGTATGACTATAAAAAAAAAAAAAAAAGAAAGAAGAGTGGGGGAAGGGATCAGTTCTAATTTACTGATCTAGCTAAGGAGTTTGATCTCCAATTTATATTTTCACTGCAAGACAGCTGAAACAGCAGTATGTATTTATCTTGGTTCTAGAACTATATAATTTAGATGGTGGTCACAGATAAATCAAACGCAGTATTGTAGGACCAAAACAGGTCAGAAAATACAAAAATTAATCACCAGAGCTGAGACAGTTTTTAGTGACTACATACAGTAGATCAAATTGTTGCAGTCACTGAGGAGACAGAAAAGTAAAACAACCAAGAGCACCAAAACATTGTCTCTAAGGGAATGGCAATATCGCTCATTAAAAATTGACTCTTCTTGCATTGATATTTACGATTTCTGTTTCATTATACTGTTTTTAATAAATAACTTTGGCTAATTAACTATCCTTTTCTTTTCTTCTTCTTATTATTATTGCTACTGATGAAATGTGTATGTGAGTGAGTGAGATTGTGTGTATGCATTTGTGTATTGAATGCATGGACATGTACATGTGTGATATGAATACATGTATGTATGCGATGTGAATACATGTGTGTGTGTGTGTGTATAAATACATATGTGTGCATATGTGTATGTCTGGTCAGAAGTTGATGTCTATAGTGGTGTACAAGTTATTGTAACCTTTATAATGTTTAGAATGGTTATTTATTCAATGCAACTTACTTCACTATCTTATAGATAACACGTTGCTATAAACACTAAATAGCTGTGTGTGTGTGTGTGTGTGTGTGGATGCACGTGTGTATGTGTGTGTGAGGCTACATGGATGCTGCATGGCTGAATTATTAAGATGTTCCCTTTTACAATAATAAAGTCCCAGGTTCAATCCTACAGCATAGCATTTAGAACAAGTGTCATGTACTCTGGTCTCAGGTTGATCCATGCTTCAGGAGTGCAAATCGGTAGATGGAAACTGAGCAGAAGTCCATCGGATGTACAGGACCTGCCATTAAATGATCCAAATGTGTCACATTGATTCTACTTCAACATTATGTTAAGAGTGTACATGTCTATGGAGTACTCAACCATTTACATGCTAATTCAAAGAACAGATAGTTTATTATCAAAACCAGCATACATTCATTTCTAAGTAATAGAAGTAGTTGATTATATTTCGTTATTTTTCTAACTGGAATCTTCAGTTCTTCATGTCCATCTTTATGTTCTGAGTTCAAATTCCGCCGAGGTTGACTTAGCTTTTCATTTTTTTAGGATTAATAAAATAAGTATCAGTTAAACACTGGAGCTGATGTAATTGACTTACTCCCCTCCTGGACTTGCTGGCCTTGTGCCAAAATTTGAAACCATTATCATTATTATCATTATTATTATTTAACATCTTGACACAAGATTGGCTTTATTCCTGATAGAATTTATGTGGATAGTGAGTTCTCCCCCATAAACCTTAGATATCTACATGACTTTAATAAACCATCAAGTGCTCAAAACCCCATGATGATCTTTTCTGTTCCTAAGAGGCAAACCTGTAGAAGCTCTACAGGACATTTTATTCCAATCTTCTTTAATTCATTATTCAATTAGCAGGGACGGCATCATCAGGTTTGGTGGCAACAAGTCTCCTCAAATCTCAAGAAACTTTCAGAATACAGGGTGGTACATTTCTGTAGGTCAACAATGCGAGTCTTAGTTCCAATTTCTTTCAGTCTTTTAAGTAGCATCTTGGATGTTGTGCCAACTGCCCTGATTGCCATTGTTGCTTTAGTATTTCACAGTCTCTTCAGCTCTGGTTAGATCCTGATATTTCTCAATTTTCTCAATCTCTTTAGTATTGACTTTGTTATCATAGAAAACTGGAATGCTGATGATCTAACATTGTTTGTTTATTTTGTCCTCTGTAATCATGTCTGGTCTTCTTGCTTCAGTAGTACAGTCAGTCTTTATGGAGAAATACCATAAGATCCTGTAATTTTTATTCTCTATTACAGCCTCTAGTTTGTGTTCATTCCACTCCACTTTCCTATGATTTCAAAGTCTCACACTTGGTTAACATCCCAATGTACTCTTTTATTGACATGGTCATGTCGGCCCTTATTGTCTTTTTGTGCCAGCTAACACTCACTCAGGAGATGATTAATGATTTCATCACCTTTACTACAGATTCTACAATTGTTGCCTGACTGAGTTTTATCAATCCTTGCTTTTATCAGATTCCTCCTGATGAGTAGTTCCTAAGTACTTTGGTCAGCTTTGGTCTTTTGCTTTCTGTCAACCAAAGCCTGTGTTTTTGACTACCAACCTCCTCAATTTGCTGCATGAACTAGACATGTAATTCCATTTCTTTCCATCTGCATGTTCTATTGTTCTTACTTCTGTTCTTAAATTCTTCTATTGTTTGAGTAACTTCTTTGCTAAAGGCTAATCTTTCCTCATTCTGCACAACATAATTTTTCAATCCTAATATCGCAATATCAACATCTTCTGTATTTAGTAATCTTCTGTCACCTTCCTTTCTTGAAAGTTTTTCGGTATTACTTTTAGGTTGGTATGCACCATGCATTATGAGCAGCTTCCTAGTTCTTCTATACAAATTCTGTAGCTTGACCTTTGTCCATTTTAGAAAAGGAGCAGAATGTCTTAATACTGGCATACCACATGTATTTATTGCTTAATGATATGCCCTCCATTTAATTATATTTCAAGCACCTTCCTAATTTTCTTGTAATCTTTAAAGGTTTTCTCTCTCATTTCTCTTTCCATTATTCTATTGTCTTGCAGCATCCCTAGGTATTTGCATTTCTCATTAATCCACAAGCAATCTAATGACATTTGTCTTGCAGTAATTTGGTGCCATCAGAGTTTATCTTCTGCTCTCTCTTCATAATTAGCATTGCACACTTATTTATCTCAAACTGCATTCCAATATTCTTGCTGAATACTCTTACTGTTTGGATCAGAGAGTCTAGGTCTTTTTCATTTTTTTTATATATAGTTTGAGATCATCTTCATTTTGGTAAACTCATAGGCAGGCCTGGATTTTCTCAGTATACTTGTCAGAGGGATTAAGGCAATGATAAAGAGTTGCAGAGAGAGAGCTAGTCTTCCCCCAGCCTTCCACATTCAATAAGGATATCAGCCTAAACTGTTTTATAGTCTCTGCATTGGCCTCCTTCGGCAGGTATATGCCTTCTGCCTTACACCAATCCTCTACTAGAGTCTCTTTGCACCACAGCTGTTGGAGTAGGACAAAGAGCTTCTTTCACAGACGATTGCAATATTTGTATACTTTATACAAGATGCCACCACCTCCTGGGGCATTCTTTGCTCTCGCTTTTCTCACAAAATCATTCACCTTTTTCTACCTGATGTCTCCAATTTGAAATTCGATATCAAGTTCTAAGAGATGCTTTAGCCCATTTAGAGGTGGCAGTGGCTGGTTACGGTGTAGATCGCTGTAGGTTTCTTCAATATGAGCATCCAATTCTTCTTTCATGCACGATAAAGTGCTACTCTTCGGTTCAGTGAACAGCTTCTTAGTAACCCCATACTTCAGAAACTGCCCCCGAATCCTTTTACTTTCCTTTCGTCACTCATATCGGTGGATATGTCATTGCACATAACAGCATTTCCTTTCCAAATTGTCATACAGCAGCACAAAGCCAGGTTTTTTGTCTTCTGCAGCACATTTTCATTGCTTTCTTAGGCTGGTCTTTTCCTTCCTCAACTGTTTCATTTTCCTGATCCTCCTGCTTGGTCCACACTTTCCTTTTGCTAATCAGATACTATTTTTCACTCCAAATAATTCCTTTCCTGTATCATGTACTGAGCTTGTTAACTTTCCCAGTTTCTCCACTGTAGATCCTGTGATTTTGTAAAGAGCTCGACATACCTTGTTTTCAAACTCTTTATATTTTCCTTTCCCATTAGCAGCGGGCCACAAAACCCTTGGTTTCCTCCAAGTACTATTTGATGCACCAGCTTCCTAACCTGCAGTTTCCTGTCAGGAAGAGTTCTTTGCTGTAACCTTTATTGATCCACTGTGGTTTGAGTCTGGGGATGTTTTGCCACATGTTTTACGATCAGACGATCCACACTCAGTCCTTTTCTTACAAGTCTTTCCCCTGTGTATCTTCAAACCTCTCTCAGTAGCAAAGGTCCTACAGCACAACTTGCATCCAAAGTTGTTTGCACTTCATTTGCTGTTCGAATGAATAGCTGTTTTCATGTCCAAGGTCAATTCCATGTTAACTGGGTTTGATTGATTCTTGACTCACCCATCTGCTAATAGGCCAGTTAATAATTTCTGGAGCAATGGTAAACATGTAATAAGTCTATAAATGCTGACTTCCCTTCTCTCTTCTTTGTCCTTCTGTATCAATACTGTTCTTCCTTTTGTCATCCATGTTGAGGTTCCAGTTTATATATTGATGCGACGACCGAAAATACAGTTGGCATTATATCCCTATCTCCCGGGCTGGGTTTTGAACCCGTACTCTGGTCAGTTGGGGAGAATGGTATTTCCTTCGTCTTGTCGGCAACCACAGCTATTTTTAGCGTAGCTGCCCCTTTCCGGTCAGCGAAAGTTCAAAAACGGCAGGATAGGAATGTACCGACCGACCCATCTTGGCAGGGGGTAGGGTAGCACAATGAGCTATGGTATTTGGGATGAATAGGAGAACAAGAATTGGCGGCAAAAGCAGTTAGCAAATAATTTTGGCCAGTGGAGTTCTGGGAGCCAGCAGGGGCAGTCGAGCGGTAGCAGCCAGCCGAGGCAGTTGGGTTGTAGCAGCCAGCCGAAGCGGTTGGGAGACAGCAGTTTGCCCGTTGAGATGGGGCCAGTCGAGTGAGATGAAGAAAGAAGAATTATAAGTCTGACAGACAGAAAGCCTTGGTCAGCAGAAACGCATAGAGTCCCAGAGAGAGAGAGGGGGACAGAGAGATGAAGCAGTTGTACAGAGATGAAGATGAAGAATTATAAGTCTGACAGATAAAGCTATGGTCAGCAGAAATGTATAGAGAGGGACAGAGAGAGACGGAATTGTAGTGGCAGACTGCCTTGGTCAGTGGAAGTAGCAGACCTGAAGGAAACAAACTTCGTTGTGGTAAATGTGCTTTTATATTATTTTAGAGAAAAAGAACTCTGAGTTGTTAACTGTGTTGTTAAATGCTTCTAAAAGAAAGGAAAAGAAAAGAAATACAAAAGAAAGAAGCAGAAGAACTTTGTTGTCAAATGAAACTTGAGACACGAACTTTGCGATCTAAAAATGATTGAAAAGCTTATAATTGTTTGGAAACTTTGTCAACATTATTGAACTGTTATGCCATGTATTGGAATTGTTATTATGTAATGCTCTATTCTAATGTTTTAAATGTATTCTGTGATGCTATGTATGTAAAAAGAAAAGGTTACCCAACGCATGGTCTTCGTGTTGTTTCTTCCTCCCAGTCCTATTTGCCTGTGTTGTTCTTCGTTACGTGCTCCAGCCGGGGCTTTATTATCGGTCAGGATTGTACCGACAGACGAATTTTGCTAGCTCACTGAGCGTATGAACGTTCGCGCGTGCGTGAGTCCCCCCCTTCGGTGTTAAGGGGGTGCTTCGCGTGCGGGCGTTCGTAACAATATGATCAGAAAGAAACATCAAAAATAGCCGTGTAAGATTGGGAGATTATTGAGCCAAAATCCTTGAACATCATCTGGTCTGGGGGGGGGGCTTTACAGTTTCATATTTTCTTAATCATCTATTTCACTTTTTATCCATAATTGTCATATTTTCTTGTTTCACTTCATTTTCCATTTCTCTTTTAAATTTTCACTACTAGTTGGCTTTTTATGTTATGTTGGATTTCTTTGCTCCAGATTTCTGCCTGGAATTTTCTTGCTGCTTCAGCATCTGGCATATCATTCCTCTTATGCTCCTCTTCATTGTTCAGTTGTTTATAGAATTCTCTTTAGTTGTTCCTGAAGAGCCTATTCTGCTCGTACTGATTTGTTCTCTGTTGATATCTACTTTTTTTCCCCCTGACTCTGCTCGGATTTTTTGCCTTATCTCTTCTTTAATTTTCTGCAACCCTTTGTGTTTAAAGCTGTGCTTTCATTGCAGTTTGTTCCTGTGTCTTTCCCTCACCCTCTTCTTTTCTGTGATTACATGTATTTGTCCAAGATCTCTCTTGAGCTGTTCAATTTGGTTCTCAAGTCTTTGTTCCCACCAGAGGACTTTGTCCTTTGTTTTCCATTGGCTTTTAACCCCAAGAATTTGCATAACAACAGAAGCTGTGCTCTGTATAAAGCCATTTAGATATGTTATATTTTCAATACAGATTTTTGTAAACAGATCATCTACCTTCTTCACTACTTTTTTAGTTTTTCTCTTTCAATCCCTCTTACTGTCTTTTACCATCTCACATCTCATTGTAATAAGCTCCTTTCTTCCTCTATAATGATCTTTCCTTTCATGAAAGAAATTTGCCTTCACTTATTCAGTTGTCTCTTTTCTGAGGATTTATTGCTCATTCTTGTTCTACTCCTCTTCTTCATGTTTAATGTAGTCATGTTCACACTCTCTCACTATTGTGGAGATCTCCAATTTCAACTGGGATAACCACAGTCTTTTCAAGATTAGATCTTTCTGATCTAGAAATCTTTGTTCCATGATAGGGAACATGTATTTCTCTGTCATATTTTATACATCCTTTTCCTGCATCCTATTTTGGTAGACTCACTTCTGTTACAGCATTCCATTACAATTCTATTGTAATTTTGAGTCCATCTTTTAATCTTTGTAGCAGCATTTGGATAATTATCAGGCCCACTCTGTTGCACAGAAAACACTTGCTGTGCAAGAGACCATCACTCAGGGACTGGGTCTCATGAACACACTTGTGATGATCTTTAATTTGGAATTACACTCATAAAGCACACTGTGATGATGGAATGTCACATTATTATTATTATTATCAATAATATTAAAATGCTAACTTTTTGTTTTTGTACGTACCTGTTGTGTGCATCACACTTCTTTTAAGTGGCAAAGTGAGAGAGAGGAGGATAGAGAGGAAATAAGAGAAAAAGAGAGAGAGTGAAAGAGACAGTGTGTGGTGACAACATTCGTTTTGTGCTTTTTAATGTTTATCACATCACAAGAGAAGTAGATACATAGATACATATACACATTGTTAAATCAAAAGTGGGAGAGAAGAGGGAGACCTCTTCAAGGTTGATAAAATAAGGTACCAGTCAAGTACAAGGGTCGATGGTATTGACTATCCCCCTCCCCTTAAAACTGCTATTCTTGTACCAAAATATGTAACAATTATTATCACTATCACTCTTATAGTGGTGAGCTTGCAGAATTGTGGCAGCATCAGCAAAATTGCTTTATGGTCTTTGTTTGCTTTACATTCTGGATTCAAATCCCTCAAGGTCAACTTTACCTTTGATCCTTTTGGGGCTGATAAGATAAAGTAGCAGTCAAGAACTGGACAGACAGAATACTGACCTTGTGCTGGAATCATAAACAGCTATTATTATTGTTATCATTATTATTATTATTATTGTTATTATTATTCAGTAGTCTTATTTTTATCACATGCTCTACCAAGCACAGCTCTGCGTGCCTTGGATATGTGGTGTGGTTTGTTGTGGTGCTCTTAATTTTACTGTATAGAAAGTGTTTTACGTAGGATGTGTGTGGTGCCTAGTAGTGCTATTTTCTGTATGCTATATATACTTGTTAGTCCTGTTCTTTTTTTATATATATATAATACTCTGGATATTTTTTTATCTTACATAATGCGACTATGACAGGAATTGTTTCTGTGTTTAGACTCCACATTCGAGTTACCTTTAATTTCCAGGTCTTTGTATTTTGAAAGTTTCTGTTTCTTTTAGAGAAACATTATCATCTGTTGTTGTTGTTGTTATTATTATTATTATTATTATCATTATTATTATTATTATCATTATCATTATTATCATCATCATCATTATTCGTCCTGTGTTTGTCCTTACATGTTTTTGATTTATGTTAGTCCTTGTGGCCAAAAAAAAAACGGAATTAATTATTATTATTATTATCATTAAGGCAGTGAGCTGGCATAATTGTTAGCACACTAGATGAAATGCTTAGCAGTATTTTACCTGTCGCTATGTTCTGAGTTCAAATTCTGCCAAGGTCAACTTTGCCTTTCATCCTTTCGGGGCTGGTGAAATAAGCACTAGTTGAAAACTGGGGGGGGGGGGGGGGCAATGTAATTGACTCATCCCCTCCCCACCCCAAAACCTGCTGCCCTTGTGGCAAAAATTGAAACCATTATTATTAAAGTGGTGAGTTGGCAGAATTGTTAGCATGCTGGGTAAAATACTTAGCGGTATTTTGACCATTGCTACATTCATCATCATCGTTTAACGTCCGCTTTCCATGCTAGCATGGGTTGGACGATTTGACTGAGGACTGGTGAAACCGGATGGCAACACCAGGCTCCAGTCCGATTTGGCAGAGTTTCTACAGCTGGATGCCCTTCCTAACGCCAACCACTCAGAGAGTGTAGTGGGTGCTTTTACGTGTCACCCGCACGAAAACGGCCACGCTCGAAATGGTGTCTTTTATGTGCCACCCGCACAAGCCAGTCCAGGGGCACTGGCAACGATCTCGCTCGAAAATCCTACAGGAGCCAGTCAGGCGGTACTGGCAACGGCCACGCTCAAAATGGTGCATCTCATGTGCCACCCGCACAAGAACCAGTCCAGGGGCACTGGCAACGATCTTACTTGGCTTGCCGGGTCTTCTCACGCACAGCCCATTTCCAAAGGTCTCGGTCCGTAGTCATCGCCTCGGTGAGGCCCAATGTACGAAGGTCTTGCCTCACCACCTCAGCCCAGGTCTTCCTGGGCCTACCTCTTCCACGGGTTCCCTCAACTGTTAGGGTGTGGCACTTTTTCACGCAGCTATCCTCCTCCATTCTCACCACATGTCCATACCAGCGCAATCGTCTCTCTTGCACGCCACAACTGATGCTTCTAATGTTCAGCTTTTCTCTCAAGATACTTACACTCTGACGGGTATTCACATTGACATTACACATCCAACGGAGCATACTGGCTTCATTCCTTGCGAGCTTACGTATGTCCTCAGCAGTTACAGCCCATGTTTCACTGCCATGTAGCATGGTTGTTCGTACGCATGCGTCATACAGTCTGCCTTTTACTCTGAGTGAGAGTCCCTTTGTCGCCAGCAGGGGTAAGAGCTCTCTAAACTTTGCCCAGGCTATTCTTATTCTAGCAGCTACACTTTCAGCGCACCCACCCCCACTACTAACTTGGTCGCCCAGATAGCGGAAGCTATCGACTACCTCTAGTTTTTCACCCTGGAATGAGATAGAAGTTGTTTCCTGTTTGTTTGCAGTCTTTATTGCACCTGAACATCTGCCACAAACAAAAACTAACTTGCTAGTTAACCTGCCTTTGATTCTGCCAAGGTTGACTTTTATCCTTTTAGGGTCAATGAAAAAAGTACCAATTACACACTGGGATCAATGTAATCGTCTAGCCTCCTTCCCACAAAATTTGAGGCCTTGTGCCTGTAATAGAAAGGATTATTATTATCATTATTTTTAAGGCAGCAAGCTAGCAGAATTGTTAGAACACCAGGCAAGATGCTTAGCAGCATTCCACCCATCTTTACGTTTAGAGTTCAAATTCTGCTGATGTCGACTTTGCCTTTCATCCTTTTGGAGTTATGTAAACAACTTACCCCTCCCCTAAAATTGCTGGCCTTGTGTCAAAATTTGAAACCAATACTATTATCGACTTTGACTGAATACTCTCTATTTGATAAACTTATGACCTTGTGCTAATGATAAACATTCATTACAAATAAAAGTGGTGGTAGTGATGGTAGTGGTGGTGGTGGCAGAGATGGCAGAGAAGACAGAAAACACAGACTTGGAGGCTTGCCTTGTCTATTTGGATACCTTTGAGTTCTATGTTCAGCTCCTGAACATGGTCAACCGTATCTTTCCTTTCTCTGAGCTAATGAGATACCAATGCTAAATCAACTGACATAAATTCCTGTTCTTTTTAAAGAGTCTCACCAGGAAATTATGTTATTAGTATTTGGAAATAAACATTAGAAACTTCCTTGTTGGCTCCTTCAATCTCATATTCTGCTGTAATTCTAAGTTAGGATTAAGCTTGCATTCTACAGATGAATTATTTAAAGTAATGCAGAATATTCAACTGTAGGTTTAGGTATGGCTGTGTGGTTATGAAGTTGACTTTGTAGTCATAGGCATCTGAGTTCAATCTCACTGCATGGCACCTTGACTGAGTGTCTTTAATTTTAACCTTAGGTCAACCCAAGCTTTCATCATCATCATCATCATCATCATCATTTAACATCCATTTTCCATGCTGGCATGGGTAGGATGGTTTGATAGAAACTGGCAAGTCAAAAGATTGCACCAAGTTTTGTTGTCTGTTTTTGGCATAATTTCTATGGCTGGATACCCTTCCTAATGCCAATCACTTTACAAAGTGTACTGGGTGTTTTTACATGACACTTGTTGTAGGACAAAACTCCTGAACTGGTGGGGGAATAGTACTGAGGGGCAGAAAAGATGACTCACGTTAGAAAAGAAACATGGCTACCACAGAGAGAGAGAGAGAGAGAGAGAGAGAGAGAGAGAGGAAGAGAGAGATAGTGAAGATGTGACAGGGAGGTGCATCCCCCCTCCCCATGCACCCTGGGATTGAAGTGGAGTGGGGATTGGGGAGAGTGAGTGGGTAAGTGAGTTCACAGGATTTCGAAAGAAGTGGGAGCTAGAGGTTGGAAGGGGCTGCAATGAGTGGACATTGGTAGAGGTAGGGAGTGGTCAGGAGGATATGCTGTGAGGAAGGGATTTAGCTGGAACATATGCACAGGTAGGTAGATGTGTGACAGGGAAGAGAGGCGGGGAACAACAGTGGTGTGTATGGGTGTGTTGTGGAGGAGGGAGGGGGAACGAACATGGACTTTACTTAGCTGGGTGGATCTTCTAAAGCACAGCAAATTTCAGTTGTCTTAATCCTCTGTCAACTCCTCTGTGAGGCTCAACATCTGACAATCATTTCTCACTGATTTGTCCCATGTCTTCCTGGGTCTTCTACTTCCAAATTTTCGGTTGCATTTAGAGATTGGCACTTCTTTATGCAGCTGTCTTCCTCCATATGCATCACATGGCCATACCAGTGCAGTCTTTTCTCTTGCATACTACAAATGATGCCTCTCAAAACATTTACACTTTGTTGTACAAACACACTGACATTGCACATCCAGCAGCACAGAGTATGCTGGTTTCATTTCTTTCAAGCCTTCGCATATCCTCTGCTGTCACAGCCTTCGTAGATGTAGTAAGCTTTGTGAGTAAGATTGGGTGCATAGAAACTGTGCTGAAGCTCATTTGATGGACTCTACTTGATCTGAAGTAAACTAAATGTTTCATCTGATTTAATATCAATATATATCTCTTTGGGTGAAGACATATGACCAAGTGTGATCTTGGTCTCTTAGACACCATGGGAACTGGCCCCTTGAGTCCTAGAACTTGAGACAATAATGTTCAGGATAGCTTACTATATCTCTTGGGTATCTTTAGTGGAGTCCACTCTCTTGCAGCAATTTGGACTGGGTCTCTGGCTGGAAAATAACTTTTTTTTTTCCTTCCATCAGTCTTAGAGATTCTAAAAAAATGGTCATGGACACTGCCTTTCCTCTGCCAAAGCCATAATGCAAACTTTTAAAAAATTGTTCTTCAATGTAAATATCAGAATTTACAGAATGAATGAATAAATGATGGGAACGGTTATAATTAGAATGTCTTGATTATAGGTTTACATTGTTAGGATAGATCTGGGACTGAAGAACAAACAACAACAACACACTGCCCAACAAAAATTGGCTTCATGCCTTGTATCCAAAAACATCAATAATTGTTATTATTTAAAACTTATTGTTATCAACACATTTTTTTTTTATATATAAAGTTATCTTAATGTATGTTAATTCCTTTTGGTGATCTGACTTTAACCCACCACAAAGTTGTGGCCTTGTGCCAATATGCGTAATCAATATATTAATTCTGATATTGTAGTATTTAGCTCCTGATGCCATATTGAAAAGTTGATGATCTGTAATATATTTATTAGAGATTAATAGTTACATCATGTGGCAAACAGTGTATTAGCATCAATTTCTTGTAATAGTGGGGCGATTGACAGAATCATTATGGTGTTGGACAGATGCTTTATAGCAGTGATTCTCAACCATTTTTTTACCTATGGACCCCACTCCCGATAACCATTCAATATTTAAAACATCCTATTATATCTCAAGAACTGGGGGAAGGTTGAGCTAGCCAAACTTCATGCAGTTCTTGAAAGTAATGCATATATATTGTACATTGAAATGAGAATGTTCAGAGCCATGTATGCATCGATATTTGAATGTACTGGTATGTACTTGTAATTAGCTATTATCAGGAATTGTATAAAAAACACACTGATCCACACACATACACATAAACAAACAAAAAGGAACGCAGTGTGAGTAATGGACAGAGTCAAAACTATTGAAAAGGTTGCAAGACACAATGAAAATTTTAGAAGAATAAAAAAGAAAAAAGTGGAAATTTTACTGGTGAGTGTGTTAAATTATAAGGCACCAAAAGAGAATGACTCTCCTCAGACACAACAGTATCGAAAATATATTTCGTATATTGTAGAAGTATAACCAATTTATTGCTAAATTTTAACAGAAAAATCTTATATGGACTCTGGTTGGGAACCATTGCTTTATAGTAATTGTTCCAGATCATTACTTTTGAGTTCTAATCCTACCAAGGTTATCTTTTGTCTTTGATCATTCTAAAGTTAATAATATGCCAATCAAATTTTAGGGCCACTTTTCCTCTCCCCTTCTCACTCTTTCATCCATCAATTACATTGCATGCTAGAACCACTCAATGTGTATGGTTTCCCCGCAAGAACTGGGAGAAGGTTGAGCTAGCCAAACTTCATGCAGTTCTTGTAAGTAATGCATATCGTTGTACATTGAAATGAGAATGTATAGAGCCATGAATGCATTGATATTTGAATGTACTGGTATGGCTGTGATTCCAGGTTCAGTTCCACTGCATAGCACCTAGTGCAAGTATTTTCTGACCAAAGCCTTGTGAGTGAATTTGGTAGATGTGAACTGATGTGTGTGTGTGCATGCATGTGTGTGTGTTGCTGTCTGCTTGCCTTGACATCACACGTGCTAGTTGTGAGAAAGTGTAATCATCAAATGAGTGGTATCCTTTATTTCTAATCTTCTGTAGAAACATGTTAGGTCATGAGAAAATATTACTTTACTTGGAAAAAGAGGTGAGGGTTGGCAGCAGAAAAAGCATCCAGCTTAGAAAACTCACCTCAACAAATTCTGTCTGACCCATGCAAGCATGGAAAAGTAGATGTTAAAACAAATGATGATGATGATGAAATATGAGAAAAAGCACAGCAGATGCAAAGTTTATTTGTTGGAAGCTGATGATTCACTTCATGACCAACCCATCTTATTCTGAAGCTCAGTGTATCCCAGTTTTAAGTGTTACCTTTTTTTTTTAAAAGATGCAGAGTGTAACTTGAAGGAGAATTGGGTGCTATTTCCAGCAGATGAAGTAAACCACCAAAAGTGCAACAGTAAATTTCTTAAGTCAGTCCTATTTTCAGTCAATTTGTCTGGAGACTGGCTTCTAAGTGGTGAGTGTGGGGTTGGGGCTTGTAGTGCAGCTATATCTATGGAAGGAGGGGTTTAACCTACATGAAAAAATATACCCCATCTCTGTTACAAAATATTCTTACTCTTTATTTATAATTTCTCATTTATGAAAATAATTGGATTCTGTTATCAAGCTGTTTCCCTTTAAATGGAGGTATTTAGAAAAAAAGGGCAATGATAGCCCCTTAAGTATCAATTTCCCACCAAAAAAGGAGGAAGCCATTTTTCATTTCTCAGTTCTAGTTAATGATGTTGGGGTTAGACTTAGCTGACCCTTATTTTAGAACCATTTGTGAAGTGGCAACTGAATTTGGTGACAGTGATAGTGGTGGTGGCGGTGAAAGTGAAGGAAGGTATCTGCAATATAGTAAGGGAACTAACTTGATATTTAAGTACTGCTGAACTCAGTGACATACTGTGTCTAAGTCACATACTGTGTGATATCTTAGCAATCCTATACTTTCTCATTTCTGATCCTGACATTTGATAGAGACAGTACACAAATTCTTCTCCAGCAGACATTGAAAGGTGGTGAAAAGAAATCACAGGTGCAAGCAGGCTTACTGCTTTATCTCTATCTTTGAGAATTTTTTTTTTTTCCAGAAGTTAGCCAGGAAGAGGGGGAGGTGGATAGAAGGAAGAGAAGAAGTGTGAGAGGAAATTCAATATTTCCTTTAGCCAGAATGAATTAAGTCCAACACAGGAAAATATGTCTTTGAAGTAAAAGTTAAAAACATAAATTTTTTTGAAAATACAGAAAAACTATAAAATTTGAGAAGTATGGTAAATTTCTATAAGGAAATATTTAGAGATTAACTCTCTTAACATGAAATTATCTTTACTTTTTTATTTGTTTCAGTTACTGGAATGTGGTTAAGCTGGGGGAACTGCCTTGGAATGCTTAGTCAAGTAAATCAACACCAATGCTTATTTTTTAAAATTTGGTACTTATTCTATTTATTGGTCTCTTTTGCCAAACCGTTAAGTTATGGGGATGTAAACAAACCAACATTGGTTGTCAAGAGGTGGTGTTGAGAGAAACAAACACAGACACAAGGCCACATACACACAACACACACACACAATCATCATCCTCATCATCATTATCATCGTTGTTTAATGTCCGCTTTCCATGCTGGCATGGGTTGGACAGTTTAACTGAGGTCTGGCAAGTCGGGAGGCTGCACCAGACTCAAATCTGATCTGGCAAAGTTTCTACATCTGGATGCTCTTCCTAATGCCAACCACTCTGAGAGTGTAGTGGGTGTTTTTTACATGCCACCAGCATGGGACCCAGTCATGCAGCACTGGCATTAACCACACTCAAATGGTGCTTTTTACGTGCCACCGATATTGGTGCCAGTCAGGTGATACTGACATCAGCCACGACTATGATTTCATTTGGCTCAACAGGTCTTCTCAAGCACAGCATATTGCCTGACAGTTGAATGGGCCAGTTATACGACACTGGCATCAGCCATGGCTACGATCTCACTTGGCTCAACGGGTCTTCTCAATCACAGCATATTGCCAAAGGTCTCGGTCGTTGTTATTTGAATATTCACTTTTCAATGATTGCAAAAATATATAAATGACAGGCTTCCATGCAATTTCTGTCACTGAAATTCACTCACAAGGAATTGGTCAGCATGGGGCTGTAGTAGAAGACACCTAAGGTGCCATGTAGTAGGAACCAAACCTGAAATCAGTGATTGCGAAGCAAGCTTTGTAACCACACAGCCATGCCTGTTAACTTTTTCAAACTGGTATCTATCAGATCATTAAGAATGAAATGTCCGATTTTGAACTGAAAGTTTATTCCACTTTATCTCAACAAAAAGTAATGCAGCTAATCAAAGTATGCACCTAAATTATCAACACAATTTTGACATTTTATCGGTAGCTTATTTATGCCAGCAGCAAAGAATTCTGGAAAGCAAGAGGTGATGAAATCACGAAAGACTGTTTTTGCCTCTTCTTCAGATTTTAAGTTTTTTCCTTGTAAAAAGTTGTCTAATGCCTGGAAAACATGATAGTCAGTCGGTGCAAGGTCTGGTGAATATGGTGGATGACAGAGTACTTCCAAGTTCAGTTCCTATAACTGGAGTGGCATTCTTTGCGCAGCATGTGGTCAGCATTGTCTTGCAAGAGGATTGGCCTGTCTCCATTGACCAATCTCGGTTGTTTAATTGCAAGTTCACTCATCATTTCATTGAATTAGTTGATGTATACATCCGCTGTATTTGACTTACCAGGTCTCATGAAGGTGTAATGGATGACACTAGTATTGGACCATCAAACAGACACCATTAGCTTTTTTTGGTGAATATTCTATTATTGGACTGTGTTTTGGCATTTCGTTCTAGCCAACCACCATACAGAACACTTGCTATTGTTGAAAAGAATCCATTTTTCATCACATGTAACAATATGATACAAAAATGATTTGCTTTCATGCCGTGACAGCAAAGAACAGCAAGTTTCAAGATGGCGTGTCATTTGATGCTTGTTCAGTTCGTGTGGTACCCACTTGTCCAGCTTCTTTACCCTGCCAATTTGTTTCAGATGGTCCAATACAGTTGGAATCGAAACATCAAACCTTGCTGCTGACTCACATGTAGTTTGAGGTGTATCCACTTCCATTACAGTTTCCAGCTGATCATCACCCACCTTGATCTCAGGTCTACCATGGGGCTGATTTTCAAGAGTAAAATAACCAGACTGGAACTTCTCAAACTATCAATGTACAGTGAGCTCATTCGCCACCTCTTCACAAAATACCTCATTGATGTTTTGAGCTGTCTGGGATGCATTGGTTCCACAACAGAACTCATATTCATAAACAACACAAATTGTTTATCTATCTATGGATTCACAAACATTGATTTACAAGAGAAAAATCACAATATAATCAGACACCATGAATTGCATTTCGAAAGGTGATGACGTAACTCTTCAATGTTATAAAACAAAGAATTGTTAGGATAAAACATTAGAGTTAGCAACTGTCAAACTTGGTGTATAAGAAAATTATACATTTCATTCTTAATGGCCTGAAAGTAAATCCACAAGATTCAACACTACTGAGCATCAACAAAGCATGCCGATGACTGACTTCTGTTCTGTCCATCTTTGGAAACCTGCATCACTCATTCAATTACAAATTTTGGTGACTGTTATATTATACAAAACACTTTTTTGCTTTTTAATATTTACATCAACACAGTTAGGTGAACTGGCAGAATTGTTAGCACATCAGACAAAGTGCATAGTGACAATTCTTCTGGCTCTTTACCTTCAGATTTCAAATCCCACTGAGGTCAGCTTTGCTTTAAAAGGGCAGCAAACTGGCAGAATCATTAGCACACCAGGTGAAATGGTTAGCAGTATTTCATCTGTTTTCACGTTCTGGGTTCAAAATCCACTGAGGTCGACTTTGCCTTTCATCCTTTCAGATTTGATAAATTAAGAACCAGTGAAACACTGGGGTCGATGTAATCAACTAGTCCCCTACCCCCAAAATGTCAGGACTTGTGCTTTTAGTAGAAAGGAATATTTACATCAACACCATTTTAGTTGATTTGATTTCCAACAATCGTCAGGTTATATACTCCTGGAAAGTACCATCATCTAATATGCACACACACATAAAAACTGCACCTGATAATAACCAGAAATTAAATTGATCAAGATGTGGTGCAGTTATAAATATGATATGTTAGAGTGGTGCATTCGTTTCTAAATTACAAGAGCAACAACAACAGCCACTCCTGAGTTAATATATACTCTTCCCATGCTGGCATTGGTTAGATGTGAGTTAGTGAAGCAGTATTCTATGGCCAGATGTCCTTCTTGTTACTGTAATTTTCTAGGTAAGGAGTTTTTATTCCATTTGTCTTTATGCATGACAAAACTACTAAGCTACAAGATGTTGTTTATAAGAGATTGCTTTTGCTCATGCAGTGACAGTGTGAAGATATACAGAAAACATACATACACATGAGGAAGCTCACTGTATAGATGTAACAGGCTTCCTCTCCGTTTCCATCTCCAAATTTCACTCAGAAAGTATTAGTTGGCCCAAGTTACCACACAGTGAAAACCCAAAACCATGTGGTAGTAAGGTAAGCATCTTAACCACAGAGCTATGCCAATACCTCACAAAAAGCTAAAGAAAAAAAGTTCTTATTAACAACTCATTTCAGATATTTAAACATTGAGATCACAATATATTAAGAGATGAACAAGCAAAGCAGAATCAACATGTTCTGATTGTCAAAATGTACTTGATACACTCAACCCCTGTACAATAATATACAGTATGGTCCTATATCATCATCCTGTGTCAGACAATATAAACAAGACGTGTATATTGATGTACCATAAGAGGAAATACAAGATAAAGTTTCAGGTAAGGCTTCTGAGTTGAGAAGAAATGTTATTTTCTCTCCTACTTCTCATTGCACTCCAATATAAAACCCTGTTCTTTGTTTCCCAACTGGTTTATATTGGCAAAAACCACAACTTTTCTTCCAATTCTAGTGACTATCTCAAAGCTTTACATATTATTCAGGCTTCTAAATATATAAATTATTTTACTTCCTAAATTCTATTTATTTTCCACATTGATGATATCCCTGGGTTATTTCCTTCAGGTTTTCTGTTGTGTTTTTACTCCAGTAGATGTAAACACTTTCAATATTCATATATTATTTCTCTCATTTGCAGTATGGCAGACGCATGAAATGACAATGCTTTATTGAGGTCTAATAACACTGACACATGACAGGAGTTGTCACTTACCATATCTGTCAAAGGTCAGATTGATATGACCTCCAGTGCATTGCCTGTGTCCAACTGGGATTTCACTGTGTCAACCCATTAAAAAATATATATTAATAATAATTTTAAAAGAATTTATTTTCTAAATTTTGGATTGTTGCCATTGTGACTTGTTTAACTGTTTAATGTTAACCCTACTTTGACACCAGTTTCATCATGACTGATTCAAATTACTGTTCTTGCTTTTCTTCTCCATGTGATATGTGCTTATGTTTTATATATAAATGTGTGTGTGCATATATAGTTGGTCAGTTGTTCATAAGTCAGAGAAAGTCAAGCTCACTCTTTCAAAAATTTCTTTGAGCAGTAATATTTTATGCAGTTGACTACATAAAAATATATGTATATATATATTGGGTCATTCTATAAATAATGTGGCTTTATCAACTGCACAAACTAAAAGTCAGAGGGGGATGGGATAAACTATCTGCATCAACTTGCTATAAGAGCAGGTGGTAATTTTACCTTGTACTTATTCTTAGTGCAATGTTTGAAGAGTGCAGTTCAGTTTTAACAGTTATTTTTTCAAAGCTATAATGGAAGTGACAAAGGAGCATATTCAGCATATTTTGCTTTATGAGTTCAGTTAAGGTAACAATGCAACGGAAAGTGCAAGGAATATTAATGCAATATATAGGGATCGGACAATAAGTGTAAGCCAGTGTCAACGGTGGTTCCAGAAATTCTGAGCCAGAAACTACAGCCTAGAAGATGAGCCTCATCCTGGAAGATCTGTGGAGCTAGACGAGGATGTCCTGCAAACCATGGTGGAACAAAATTCCATTGTAACTGTTGAGGAACTAACAGAGAAGCTTGGATTTGGTCATTCAACCATTCATCAAAACCTGCGTGCCATCATAGAAGTCAGCAAATTGGGTCAATGGGTTCCACACAAACTTACTAAGTCTAATGCTCAGCCACATACAGCAAGGATGACATTCGAGAGGCTGGAGCAGTTTGAATGGGAAATGATGTTCCGCCCACCATATTCACTGGATATTGCCCCATCTGATTATCATTTATTCCACAATCTTCAAAATCATTTGGATGGGAAAAATATGAATTCTGTAGACGAGGTCAGAAAAGTACTGGAGTAGTATTTTTTGTCATGGACAAGTGAATTTTGGAAGAGGGGCCTTGCAAGTCTGCCAGATAGATGAAAGAGCATTGTAGAAAATGAAGGAGAGTATATCTTAGATTAAAAAATATACAAAGTTAATTTTAATTTTGAAAAATAAAGGAAGTATTAAAAACTGAATTATTTATGGGATGACCCAATATATATATAAATATATATATATATGAGTGTCAAAACAAAAGACTGGAAAAATTAAGTATATTTTTAATCCCGTTCCATTACAACATAGGAGTTACAAAAGTATACATGTAAGAAAAATGCTTGTATGGAATCTCCTATCACTAATTCTTCAGACAAAGATTAAAAAATAATACAAATTTTCACCCCTTATACACACACACACACACACACACACACACACACACACACACATATATTTATGTATCTATTTGTGTGTGTTATATATTAGCATTTTGCAATTTACTCTTAAATAGTAAAAGAATCCAACAGAAAAATAAGTACTGAGGTTAATTTTTTCAACTAAACCCTTAAAAGTGATGCCCCAGCATGGTCACAGTCCAAGGAGTTAAACATAAAAAATAATGATAAAAGACAAAAGATCTCTCTAGCCATTTTAACATTTCAAGGTCATGGCTAGATATTGTATTACTGATGAAGTCTACTAACATTGAAACATGTCCAAAGTTGTTGCTGCATTACTAAAAATCTCTACTGCATTCCATATTTAATTAAAATTTCAGGGTTATCTCCTCTGCCTTTTTTGGTCCAGAATTACACATTTAGATAATGATTAATCTCCACAAGAAGGGTGAAATTTTAATTAATTAAAATTCTTCAGTTTATTATATTAAGTATGCTAGCTCACACTTTTTTGTTGAAGTTGTATTGATTTATTTACAAGACTAATGCCTTAGGGGAAAGTAAACACATCACAACTTCCAGTCCATTTTTCCGCAAAAATCTTGAGTGTCTTAATTCTTAGCAATTAAAATTTATTTCCCTTCATTTGTGTCACTCTAGATTAATTATATTGATGGCTTAAATTACCTCCATCTGTTTAGTAAACAGAAATAATTACTGAAGTGCTTGAGTAATATCTCCCTATGTTTATTTGTGTGTGCATGCATATGTCTGTGTGTGTGTGTGTGTGTGTGTGTGTGTGTGTGTGTGTGTGTGTGTGTGTGTGCCTGCATATGCATGTGTATGTGTACGTGCACGTGCATGTGTATGCGTGTACATATACCCCTAACAACTAAAAGATGTGAAGAAACTACTATATCTATGTTGCTTTTTGTCATTTAACCCCAGGTTGGCACTGATCAAGTACACCAATGATCAAAGGTATTTGGATCATGATTATTCCACTCTTTACTAGCACTTGTGTACTCTGGATTAATCATCCAAAGTGTTTTTCCGTAAGACAGTAGGATGTAACACCTGAGAGATTTGGCTTCAGTTTCTAGCAATTGTGGCCATATAGAAGCCCTCTCGTTTTGGCTTGTTCTATATCAATATAGTTGCTCAACTTATTCAATAAAGTAGCTAAATAAATACACGCCGCAAACTTCCTATTTACTTTAAAATGCAGATCATTTATACGTCTTAAAATTAAAGTGTCAAGACAATAATATCCACAACTAAATAGTTGAAGTTAGAAAGGAATGATTAAACACTGAAACTCAAAGCAGAGTATGAATGATATGTTATATCATCTTCATATTCATGTTAGCTGTTCTGAAAGTGTTTGATCTGACTGACTACATGACATCGGCTTCTTGATGCAAAACTATCTTAGATATCTCAACAACAGCCTGTCTGAAAGAGTGGTCATGCTGACATTGACTGACTGCTACTTTACAAAGTAAAGGGAATAGAGAAAGGAAGAATCTAAGAACACAACACATGGGCCCTTATGTTAATCCCATTTTAAGTAAATTTGTCAGTGAACAGGTCACGGTCTCAAAGCAACGAAAATATTTTGACAAATTAAATTTAAATGTTGAAGTGAATCAAACGACTAATAAACACCTTCCACGCTGCAATTGTTTTCGTTCCAGCACACGATCTCAGATCAGGTCACTTGCTATGCAAGTACATCTCCCTATATATATACATATATATATATAGATTTAGATAAACTTAGATATGTTTCGACCAAAGATTGGTCCAGGCCATGTCTAACTTAATAGCACCACCTGATAGGATTATCCAAATCCTTTTTACAGTCAAGTTTTGTTTATGGTCCATTCAAGTCGTGAGTTCTTATTGAGTGAGTTGTATCCAGGTATGGGTGGCTTGTCTGGTATTCCTTGAAGAAATCTGTCTAGACTCCGTTTAAAGCTGATAGGATCCTTTTCCGCTTTTATCTGTTTTGGGACAATGTTAAACAGGGCAGGGCCTGTTGAGGAAAAGAAATTATGCCACAGTGTACCTATATGTTCTGATCCTGAATTGAGCAGGGGACATATATAGGAAAGTAAAATGCAAGGGAATAAGAAACTGTCATTAACTTCACTAGCTTACAGCTGTTTCTGCTCTAAGATGCAATGCAGTTGTGGTTGAATGCTTTGTGTAGCATCCAGTGCTGGATGCCTTGTCTCTACTGAGTATGGAAGCAAATATGTTATGTAAGATTAATTTTGGGGATCTGATCAAAGATTCTGCAATTAAAAAAAACTAAGAGAAAACTTTTCAAATATAAATAAAGTGGCAGTATACAAGAATAAATATTATTTCCATCTCACTGTTAGTTTTGTTTCATTTTGAAAAATAAAATGTGTTTTATGGTTTATTAATGTTTATATTTTGAATTATTTATTTTAATTTATGGGGACAGCAAAACTTTTTAAGTGCTTTTGGATCTTTATGACTCTTAATTGGGCCCTGGTATCAGTTACCCTATAGCTTCATTGGAGCTTCAAAAATAAAGTTCAGTTTTATTTGGGAAAGCATTTACATTTATATATATATATACTAGCAGAGATACCCGGTGTCACTCAGGATTAAAATGGCATAGTTTTTTTTTTATTGTTTTCGCATTTCAGTCATCTGACTGTGGCATGCTTGAGCACCAATTTTAGTCAAAGCAATTGACCCCAGGATTTATTCTTTGTAAGCCTAGTATCTATGTATATATGTAATCTGAGATAATAGTTTCATTTTTAATAGTTTCACTAATAATATTGAAACTATTATTTCACATTACAATAGAGATGTTATTGCTTCACTTTTGACACATAATACCGAAACAGTATAAGAGATTGCTCCAGCCTCGCATTAAGCAAGATGTTGAAAATTGTTTTGGCCCACGACACTCCATGGGCTCTAAGTAGTGCATGTGTAAAATTTGAATGAAATTGGTAAAAAAGAGGGGAAAGTAGTTGAGAATAAAGGAAAGAAAGAAGCAAAAAACAGGTGAGGATTTAGGGGCCAGGTGAGCATATAGTTCTATGTGAAAGTTAAGAATAGAGAAAAGGTGGGTGTGTACATATATAGGAATGTATCTGTTTAAAGATAGGAACAAGGGGTGAATGGTGCATGTGTGCATATTTTTTTGGTGGAGTGAGTGTATGTATACATGTAGAAGTGTTTGAGCATGAAAATAGTGATGACGGTGTGTGTATGCAATTGTACTGGGGGGGGGGGGAAGCATGGCAGTGAGAAAGAGGGAGTGGGAACAAGTGTGAGGTAAAAGGGTATGCAGAGGGTCTGATAGAAGTGTGTGCAAAAGTATTGGCATGAGATGCTTGCTGCATGGAAGGAAGGTAAGTACAAAGAAATGAAAGTAAGAGAGAGAAAAGTTTGGAGTCCAGGGAGAGAAAAATAAGAGAAAGACTGGGGAAAGAGTAATTATAACACTGGTACAAAAAAAAGTTAGTTTGTTATGTGAAAGAAGAAAATTAATGAGGCACATGGAGACATGAGAGGAGTGTGATGAAGGTGGGCACACATGTCAGGATATAAAGTGTATAAACAGAAAGGGGAAAAAAGAAAAACTGAAAAAGTGAACAAGAGAAGCAAAAAAGAAGAGAAAGGTGCAATTTTGAGGAGAGAAGTTAGAGTAAAACAATAGGAAAATTGGAGAAAATAAATCACAGTATATTGATATAAAAAAAAAATGACCAGTTCTATGAGAAAAGAAATCTAAAAACAACACAATACAACACTGATGAAAAGTCTGTAGAGATTATACAACTGGTGCAAAGTTCAGGAGGTAGGAATGTCCATAATATGGTGAGGAACCACTAGATTCAGATGTGTGAGTATTTGTAAGGGTTAGTGATGGAAGAGACAGGAAAATAGAGAAGTAAGTTCTATCAAAAGTTACACATCTGGAAATAAGTCCAAGAAGACATGGTAAATTCTATAGGGAGGTAAAAAAAATAAGCTGAAGAGAGTTGACTCACAATGTATGGTATGGAGAAGTATGGTAGAATCATATGGTACAGAAAAATCTTGGAAAAAAAAAAATCTCTTCAGATAGAAGAGTGAAGAGAAAGGACTGTAAAAGGCACAAGTGTGTGCATATTTGTGTGTGTGTGTGTGTGTGTGTGTGTGTGTGTGTGTGCATGTGCATGCATGTATGCATGCATGCATTAATAAGCTATGTGTGAAATACAGTTGTCAAACAAAGTGGGGTTTATGATTCAAAGTTAAAGCCAAATCTGGTGAATAAATGACAGTGACTCAATCTAATTGGGTGATGTACAATATCTTGATCCAGTTAGAACCATATCTACTTTCTTAGTCTAAATTATTTTGGAATACTGATTATCATGTTTACCTTACTGACGATCCACTTCAGGTATCTAATGATATAAAAGCAATATAAGTGAGGGAGCATGCATACTTTCTAACAGCACTAAGGCTGAATTCAGCTTTGCTGGGTCAGTGATCCCACTAGATAAAACAATCATAGTCTTTTGGTTGACAAACCACCAAAATTAATATAAGGAAAGACTAAATATCTATTTTTATATAGAATCAAATTAATATACTTTATGGTGTTACATAATTTTCTTGCTCTAGCCGCTGTTGTAGTTTAGCCCCAGGTCAATCCTTATCAAGCAGACCTGTGATCAGAGACATTGCAAGCATGATCAAATTGTCTTTTTATTCAGACAAGGTTAATAAATGTGTCTGTCATTTCTTAAGACAGCAGATTATGATTTGAAGGAAATCTAACTGCTATCTCTAGTAGATAGAATGACTATGTAGAGGATTCCTTAGAATTGGCAATAATGACATTATCTCATGGGAAGAAGAGCTGTCTTTATACAAAACCCAATAAGTTTCCACTGCAAAGCAACAACATAGTAACATTTCTTTTTTCTAAAGCAATAAATAATTCCTTTTTAACAGACTTGAAGCTTCAAATTTGTACGAGATAAGAAATGAAAAGCTTTTCCAAATAACATTATTGACATAAATAGAGTGTTCCTAAACTGAGATTCAAAACTGGTTTACAATATTAGTCTTTAGAGATTTAGCACATCATAATGTAACAACCACAACAATAAAGACAATGATTTTGTCTTATGATGCTCAAGGTCATTACATATCTATGAGGCATGGAGGTACAAGCACCAATGAAGAACGGTTTCAGTCACTTGTTAACTCTCAAGGATGGGTTAAAAGTAATCATCACAGAACAGGTGGAATTGCAACTAATTAAAGGTTCTTCTTAAAATATCAGGGGCGTTTGAATGGCAGAATATATTTTTGGCGTGGTAGATTAGTGGGGTATGGGAGTGAGGGAAAATATTGCTGTAACAGATAAACTCAGAAGAGGGAAGAAGAGAAATATTTTGAGCCATAATAACAGAAAGTCTTTGTTGTTGAGAGCCAGATGAATGAGTGGTGGGAATAGCAAACATCAAATCCACCACAACCCAATATTACAAGCGCACAGTTACTTGTTTGGCAAGGAATTTGATCTGAGAACAAGCATTTGAAGTAGAAATAACTGCATCATGATATCCATTTTAAAACACTGTATAACATTATATTCATTTTTGTTTCAATTTGTAAATACTATCATACATTATTCAGTTTGAAATCCTTTTGTTTTTCATCTATAATTCAGTCACTGATACTCTGTTCCACAGCATCTGAAATACAATGGACTGGCCATAGATGTATGACATAAATCAAATATAATAGTTGATGTGTGTTTGAAATGATTCTACTCAGCTACAAAACAAACACAGAATATGACAGGCTTCTGCACAGTTTCAGTCTACAAATTCTACTCACAAGATTTTGGTCAACCTGAGGCTATAGTAGAACACCTTTGTCCAAGGTACTGGCAGTGGAATTGAACCCAGGTCCACCTGGTTGCCACTAAATGAAACAGCTATACCATAGTTCTGTTAAGTCAAGACTTACCACAGGAGTTATGCAACAACTACAACAAAAAACAAGTACCCCAACCACCACCACCACCACCAAAAACACCACCACCACTACCACCATCACTACTACTACTATCGCCACCACCTTCAATATTTATCTATAGCCACCACTACTAAAGTGTAGAATAGTTTTGTTACAACTTTCAATATACAGCTGATTAACTCCTTATCCGTAAATAGGATAAGCATAGGATACAAACAGTCTGTGTGTAGGAGTAAAGTAATGAATATATCATTTATATCACCCTAAACAGACTGAAATACAAAGAGACTTTTGATATCACATTGCTGTCAACTGATTTCAGTTTGTATTATTAGCATGAATTAAAGAATGTTTTCAGCAGTTGTTATTTTAAGTTTACAGCTGTGTAAATGGTATTCAGAGATATTGGAAGTTAATTTGACTTGGAACCAAATGCTAATCACCTCTGCACATACACATACACACATATACACACTTTAGAGATACTTACAAAAATAATTAAACAAACAAGTAAACAAACAGATGAGTTTTTAAGATTCTTAAGAGAAGGATGAAGCAGATAGAATGGTAAGATAGAGTACATTATGTATTTGTGAATGTGTGTGTGTGTGTGAAGGGGGGGAGGCAGGCAGATAGATATATTGATAAATAACAAGGTAGTTTAATTGAAGAAACACATTAGAAAGGTGGGACGCTTGGGAAGGGCAGAGAAAATAAGCAAAAAGATGGACTGAGAAGATGAAGAAAGAGTAAAGGAATATAAAGATATGTTTGAGAAGAAAACAAGATATGTGTGTGCATGTGTGTGTGTGTGTGTGTGTGTGTGTGTGTGTGTGGAGAACGAAAGACAGAGAGATACACATAAGAAAGAGAGAAAGCCACAACATATACAGATATGGACATAAAGGGAAAAGAGGGGAAAAATAGAGATACACATATATGAGAGATGCTCATCCACTAACTAAATAGATAGAATTCCCTATTGATTAAATTGTGTTCCAGAAGAGCAGCTTCCAGTGTAGGAAAGTTCAGAAGTAGGGTTCAACAATCATAATGGAGCCGGGAATATTCCGGAGAGCAAAAGAGCTTAAGCTATTTCGAGTATTTTGAAAGTCATTCAATATCTACTTTACTTCATAATTGAACCATTTTATTGATTCGATTTTCATTACAAAACAACGAAGTTTAATCTGTTAATTCTTCTTTTTTTTTTATGTTATTATTTGTTCTGTTGCTTTAAGACATTTCCATTGGTGCTGCAATATAAACATCTTAACTAACATCATCCAGCTCTGAACAATTTATCACAAATCCATTTTTAATCACTTAGGAACCATCCATATCTAAACAATTTGTTACAATCCATACTTAATTACAGTGGGATCAGCCACAATAATTCCCACATCTAAACACAACATCACAATATCTAATCTCTTCAGTAATAACAATATCTCTAAACATGTCCTCACATTCTATATCTAAAACATTTTGGCGCCATTCCTACTTAGATGCTCAGTGCCATTAATGTCTCTTAAATACTTCAGCATTGTCCGCATTTAAACACCTCTTTGACTGACCAATTTAAAACATCATCAGCAATAAAGAAAAGAATACAGGGTAGTGGTGGTGGCAGTGATGACAATGATAATGATGTTGGTGATTTTGGTGGTGATGACGGGGCCTGAATGCCAAGAGTTTCCAGCTGTCCATCTTAACTATCACCTAGTGTTGATTAGCAGTAACTTTTCCCAATCTGAGAAGTGCTCTTAATTTCTTCTTTGCAAATAAAGCCTGCCAAGTAAGGTGCTAGCATACAAGAACAAGAGATATTTGAGAGGAATCTTAATCCTACACACACACACACGTTTCTTGTGCGATACAAATATTTCTAAATGATGCAACAACATTCAGCTATAGTAAGAGGGGTAACTGTCTAGACAACGATGTAGAGAAGGAAGCAGAATTCATTAATGAGCAGGAAGGGTGAGGTATTGAGGATGATGGAGTTTTGTTTTAAGATAATTCCTTTGGAAATAAACCCATGATGATGATAATGGTGGTGGTGGTGTGTATGTTAATTTCAACAATTTTCCTTTCTTATTACATCAATTTTGATGTGTCCCTGGGCAAGCACAAAACTGTTCTAGTTTACTTGATTAACCAAATATGTTCCACTCCTACTTCTTGATTGAGTAGTTTAGCAGTAGGGAAAGCATCCAACTGTACAAACACTTGATCCAACACACAACAAAATATCCTACCAATGCTACCATAAAAAAAAATATACAGATGTAAAAGTATTTTTCTAAAAATTCTTGTTGTTACTGAAAGACAGTAGAATTTTCTGGAGGTCTGTCTTTTCAAGACATTGATTCCTTGTAAAAAGAATACAATGAATGACAGCAAACGTTTTCTTTTATAGATTAATAATTAAAAATTTCGTGTAAATTATATTAAACGTGGCAGTAAGACAGGGCAGTGTTCATCAACTTTTTTCAGGTCCTTCAAGAAGGTTGGAAGAAAGAGACAAAGTTACATCTAAAAGTGCTTTTATATTGAAATATCAGAGACATTGTGAGTTTGAGATGTCAACCTTTGCAGTCACCTGATTGTATATCTATTTCATTGTATTCATCATCATCATCATCGTTTAACGTCCGCTTTCCATGCTAGCATGGGTTAGACGATTTGACTGAGGACTGGTGAAATCAGATGGCTACACCAGGCTCCAATCTGATTTGGTAGAGTTTCTACAGCTGGATGCCCTTCCTAACGCCAACCACTCCGAGAGTGTAGTGGGTGCTTTTACGTGCCACTGGCACGAAGGCCAGTCAGGTGGTACTGGCAACGGCCATGCTCAGGCGGTACTGGCAACGGCAACAAATTGTTTGTCCTTCAGTTTCGAAGACAACCAAGATATTATCTCTTATGCACTACAACAATGGAGGATGCAGTTGCACAGTGGCTGAAGATTCTTGAATGCTCCTCCATAACTTCAATGTAAAGAAACTGTGGAAGTAGTGGAATGTTTTGCCATGGACACACATGAGACCTTGACTACTGCATTGAAAAGCTGGCCATCTGAGGTTTGAAGAAGTTCAAGTTGTGATTTGTGCAGTATATAAAAATGTAGTGAAAGTCAATGGTTTGTGCTGGGTGGTAAAAAGTAACTTTTCAGTGAAGACTACAAGACAAAACAGCAAATCAGGAAAGAACCAGTGGGGACAGATCCTAGAACATTGAATTTATGTCATAGAAGGCTTCACATAGGATTAAGATAGTTGGAAATATGGTGTTTGCAAACCTCATGTAGCTCATCCTAGAATTAAAAAAATGATATGAAAACATGGATGATAATTCACTCCTAAAAAAAGAAAAGACAATTAATTGGTTTTCTGCCTCATAAAAATAACAACACCAACAAAGATATATACCATATTTTGCGGCATATAAGATGCACCCTAAAACTATCATGGAATATGCAGGAAAATGTAATTATACGTAAGAGGAATTTCCAGCTTTTTTCCATAGGACAAACAGACACATGTGGAGTGTTGCAAGGGGGGGGGGCAAAGTCCACATAAATGGTTAGCCAGTGTAAAAGTTAGCCCATGTAAGGCTTAGAACAAACAGCCAAAATAAGGGTTAGGACAGTTAACCAAAGTATGGGTTAGTGACATGCTAAGTGGCATGGTGGAGGTCACAGGGGTGGTGTGGTCTGAACAGTTTATATTGTTATTTGCTGCCCAAAACAGAAAAACTGTACTGCAACTGGTTACTGGCTCATCCACGCCTATACACCCTGGAGAAGCACTGGGTATTATGCCAGTTTTCCTATGGTTTCACTGTTTTTTCATTGCATCAGCTTCATGAAACATTTGAAAAATTCCTGAATATCCTAGCAAGCTCCGTGCCTTTGGCACTTGGCCCGAGACTGACTTTGCCGTAGTGCATGTCATTTACTCACTAAACCTTATCTTTTATTACTGTTAAGTTCCTTTATGTTGTCTCTTCCCATGTATTTTAAATGGTTTGGCACACATATTTTGGCCATAACCTCAATGAGATGAATTATCCCACTCCTCTTTCATTTGTACCTTGAAAGGCTTGTCTATTGAAATATCCAGGGGTTGTAATTGGGAGGTCAATCCACCAGGTATGACAGCTATTTCAGTGTTTAAGTTCTTTACCCTCCTTATTGTACTCTCAGTTGTGTGTGCACAAAATTAGTCCCAGACAAGAAGGGATGGTGTTTTGCATAAAGCACCAGGACACTTTGGCAATACTTTATCTAACCATAACTTTATGCCATTTTCGTGAATAACAACTCCTGATGGAAAATGGTCCTTTGGAAATGTTTTTCTTTTAATTATTTAGATTGGTAGTAGTTTCGTGCCATCTGCACAACAAGCCAATACTATGGTGTCGTGTGTTTTTTCATGTCCTGTTGTTTTAAAAGTAACTGTTTTGCTACCTTTAGCATCTAAATTCCTGTTCAAGGGAGCATCAAATATCAGTGGCACCTTGTCCATATTTGCAATATGACAGAATTTGTAGTTGCTGCGTTGTCTTGCATGTATCACAAATCAGTGAAATTCCAGTATCTTGTTTTCATATTATTCTGGCATTTTCTGTGCTATCCTTGTTTTTGTATGCATAGCCAATCCGTTTCTTTTCATGAAACGAAAAGACCAGCTTGCACAGCCACTGAAATCATAATGACCACTTGCTGCTGCTGTAACTTTAGCTTGAAAAATTATGGCTTTAGTTGACACAACTATACCTTTGTTCCAGTTATCTGCAGCCCAGGTTTTCAACTCATTTTCAAGTTCGGGCCATTTTGCATTTGGTTTCCACAAGTTATGCTTCCATTTTGCAGCTTGTTGTAGTTCATCCTCCTATTTTCTCCACATCCGTATCATTTTCTCCACTGGAGGTGGTCCAAAAAGCCTAGCAGCTGTTTTGTTACCATGTTCCTTGACTTATGCTATCACTTGCAATTTGAAGCCAATAGTGTAACTATGCCTTTTCTGCAACTCCATTCTATTAGGGTATAGATATTCTGAAAATTTAAAAAAGTGAATATTAGTAACAGTAAGTGGGGTAAAAAGTACCATTGTACACTATTACTGTATGGTAATCTGTAAATATGTTTGTTCACTTCACTGAATGATAATATTTGCCCCACTGTGTGTTACTGATATTTACTGTAATTCTGATTGAAGAGATAGGGAATAGCAATGTGTTACCTTGAGGAGGTCCATGTTCAAACTGGTGATGTTTTCAGTTTTAGCTGGCTGCTCACTACAACTGTGCATATGCTTTGTCAGTATTAGACTCACTTGGTACTACCAAAGCAAAACAAAGAATGTCCACCAGATGGTTATAATGGAGAGACAATTGTTCTGTTGTTTGATTAAGTGTTAGCTAGAGTTGACGTATTTTCTGCTTCATTGAAGATTTGTTTTATCTATACGATACTGTTACTTGTTGATACAGGAAATATAATAATGGCTACTGGTTGGAAATCTGTAAACATCTATGATAACGAGTGGTTTGCTTCACCACAGCCAGTAGTTTAGCAAATTATCACAGTCACTTATGGAACATTCCATGTTTAACCTATTATGGCATTCTGGTAGTTTCAAAAATTATCATACGGAAAAATGTCTGGTTTCTAGTATTGCTGTGAGTAACTGAAGGTGAATTCAAAATCTGCACCAATGGTGCATGTTAGTTTCCAAGCTGCTCCAGTGGCGGTGCCACTTCTATTGTTTTGGCTTGATAAGCAAAGATGGTAAGTGCATGTTACAGTAGGCAAACTTTAATTATGGGATCATGAGCCCATTTTACTCATAACTATTGCCCCCATTGTTAATTGTGAATAAAGCCAGAATGTTTAGAGAAATAGAAAAGCTAAAATGTGTAGTGATGAGAGAAAGCAGAAAATAAACATAATTACTGGTGTGTTGAGCAGTGTCTCTCCAGATGTATTCAACAAAGCACCCCAGTACTGGTAATTACAGGGTGTGGGGATATGGAATGAGTACATGTAGCATGTGCAAAACCTGTACACATTGTGTACAGTGTAATATACCATTATATTCATTTGGAAGTTGTCTGAGTTGTTTGTATTGTTAAACAAGGGGGGATACCAAGGTCCAAAGCTGGACCTCAAATCTGACCTTCACCATGCAGGACACAGAGTGATTTTGAGGGTGCTGATATGGTAGGCGTTAGCATAACGAAAACAGCTGAAATGTTTGGTGTATCAAGAAGTACTGTCTTGAAAGTAATGACAGCCTTTGAGAAAGAGGGAAAAACCTTCTCATCAAAATAAAACTCCAGAAGAAAACCGATACTTTCAGATAGGGACCGTCGGACTCTAACGCAAATTGTTAGAAAGGATCACAAAAGTACAGCTCCCAAAATTACTGCAAAGCTTAATGACCACCTTGAGAACCCAGTTTCCACAAAATCTGTTTGCCAGGAGCGGCACAAAGCCAGATTTCATGGGAGGGCTGCTACTTTCAAAAAAAAAAAAATGTTGCAAAGTGTTTAGAGTGGAGTAAAAACCTACAGAATTGGTCCCTAGAGCAGTGGAAGAATGTTATTTTCTCAGACATGTCATCCTATTTAAGCATTTTATATGATCAAATTCATCGTATGGTTGTGGAACTGTTTCCAAAGGGAAACGCAATCTTTCAGGATGATAATGCACCAATTCACACAGCTAAAGTTGTTACTGAATGGCACGAGGAACACTCTAGGGAAGTTGAATATCTTATCTGACCACTACAGTCCCCAGATCTCAATATTATTGAACATTTATGGTGCATTTTAGAAAAACAAGTAAGGTGTCAATATCCTCCACCATCATCACTACAAGAACTGGAGACTTTTAGCTGAAGAATGGACAAAAATTCCTTTGGAAGCAATTCAAACTTTGTATGAGTCCATACCTCATAGAATTCAAGCTGTAATTAGTGCCAAAGACGGTCCTACCCCATATTAAAATAAATTTATATGAAATCTTAAGTGTTTCCATTATTTTGTCCAACCCTTGTACATATATGCATACAAACATTCATATACATATACATATGGCTTCTTTCAGCTTCCATCTACCGAATCCACTCACAAGCCTTTGGTCGGCCCGAGGTTATAGTAGAAGATACTTGCCCAAGGTGCCATGCACTGTGACTGAACCCGGAATCATGTGGTTGGTAAGCAAGCAATTTACCACACAGCCACTCTTGTGCCTGTGACTGTCAATTATCATTCCATAAATTAATACTGTTTATCATCTGTTATACTTAACTAACATATTTTTATTACAATTTATTTTGTGATTGGGAAGCAAGCTGCTTACTACACTACCATAATGCTTTAGTCTCATAGCTCCAAACATAGTCAATGTATGTTACCTGACATTTTCATGCTGGAAACCTTCCAGAAGTAGAGAGGTAAATTAACAATCACTGGACATAGCGGAATAGAAAAGTCTGTTTTCGCCATGTCCAGTTTTAGAGGATTTTCAACACGAAACTGTTCAGTAACATAAACCAGCTGTTATGAAATAATAATATATAAATAATACAGCCATTCTATATCACCTAATATAAAGAATGTCTGTTTTTTCCTGACTTATGAAAACATATTGGACAACTATATAATTTGAAAGATATGAAATATCGCAGTAATATTAATATTATAATACATCAGAACCAGTACCAATATCTGACTTGGATAAGTGAAATTCATATTGTGTATACCATCAAAAGACCTTCTGAGAAACCAGAAAATGTAGTTTTTTTGAACTCGTTATAACTAACAGTGATTCCACTTTCCTTAATGGCTGATAATGAATGAAAGTTTTCAGCCAGATAAATTTGTAATAGTTATGTTAGCTCCAACTTCATATCTACCATAATGCATCTTCTTTTATTCATTCATTCATACATGCATGTATACATACCCCACTGTGATATGTGGTTGTTGTTGTTAAAATCATATACGAGGGGAAGTCACAAATTATCTGCACTTTCATCAAAACTTTCTTTAGGTTGGCTGCACAGCCTTCAGAGCTTGTGTGCAAACATAACAGACCAGACAACACAGTTTATTTGGGGCAGAAAAGTTATGTACAGCCATCAAGGTTTGTTGTATTGCACTTGTGAACAGATGGTAAGAAGCGTGTTTCCCAATCACATGGTTCCAGGTTCAGTCTCACTGCGTGACACCTTGGGTATGTGTCTTCTACTATAGCTTTGGGCCAACCAAGACCTTGTGAGCGGATTTGGTAAACGGAAACTGAAAGAAGCTCATTGTGTGCGTATGTGTGTCATTGTGTGTATATGTGTGTGTATCTTTGTGTATGTGTTTGTCCCCTATCACCACTTGACAACTGGTGTTGGTGTGTTTACATCCCCATAACTTAGCAGTCTGGCAAGAGAGACTGATAGAATAATTATCAGGCATTACAAAAGAATTAATAAGTACTGGAGTTGATTCATTTGACTAAAATTTTTCAAGGTGGTGCCCCAGCATGGCCAAAGTTTAATGACTGAAACAAGTAAAAGATAAAAGATAAAATTTCTCTCCCACAATCAGTGAGAAGACTATACTCTTTTACTTACTTGTTTTAGTCATTTGACTGCGGCCATGCTGGAGCACCGCCTTTAGTCAAGCAAATCGACCCCAGGACTTATTCTTTGGAAGCCTAGTACTTATTCTATCGGTCTATTTTGCCGAACCGCTAAGTTGTGGGGACGTAAACACACCAGCATCGGTTGTCAAGCGATGCTGAGGGGACAAACACAGACACACAAACATATACACACACATACATATATATATATATATATATATATATATATATATATACATATATACGACGGGCTTCTTTCAGTTTCCATCTACCAAATCCACTCACAAGGCTTTGGTCAGCCCGAGGCTATAGTAGAAGACACTTGCCCAAGGTGCCACGCAGTGGGAATGAACCTGGAACCATGTGGTTGGTAAGCAAGCTACTTACCACACAGCCACTCCTGCGCCTATCTGTAGAGAATTGTTTCAAAAGCTACAACTCCTCTTACTCTGATTATGCATTTACAATAAAACTAATAATTATTGGTGCACTTCATCATGCTACTAAATGCTTAAGTCACAGTCTGAAGAAGCTAGGATTTTAAAGCAAAGAAAGAAATTGACAAACACAAACTTTACAGATACAGTTTATAAGTGGAACATTGAAAATATGCAACAACTTCTTAAAGTCTGATTTGTAATAATTTTTAATATTGTTGTCCAAAGTCCAATGAAGAAGCTTCTGTTTTTTTTGTCAGAAAACAACTCTCACCTTCTATAAATACTAAAATATAACACACACACACACACACCACTTATCAATGCTCTGTCACCTACTTTCACTGGTCATGTTTGTTACTGTTAGTCTTAAAAGCCAACTTGCATATGCCGAACAGAGTTCTGGACACTTAAACCAAAACCCATATTGTTGGACTAGAGTAGAGAGCCATTTATTTTATCCTACAGTATTTATCTATCTATTTTACACATCTATCTGTGTGTGTACGTGTGTGTGTGTGTGTGTGTGTGTGTGTACATTTGTATCTGTCTGTTTGTCTCCAATTCTCTGTTCTAGCTGCAAAGGATTTTTCTTGGTTGCTGTATCACTTTAAATTGAGAACGGTGATAGTTGTGACATATGTCATGAGGACGGTGACAGTGATGACGGAAACGGCAGTGACAGAGAGATGGTGGATGACGAAAGGAGAAGAGGTAGTCGAAATGGTGGTGATACAGTGTGGTGGATGAAGTGATGCCAGCTATAGTATGATGGTAGAGGAAGTGTTAATGACAGTAATGGTAGCGGCCATATTGGTAGCCACGGTGATTGCTGTGGTTAAATTTGCTGGTGACAATAATGACTTGATGGCAGCTGATGACACTATATAGGTCTGTTCAAACAGAGATGATGTAGGAGAAGGAGCAGTAACAGCAACAAGCATAAAACAGAAGATATATATATATATATATATATATATATATATATATATATATATATAGATAGATAGATAGATAGATAGATAGATAAAGATATTGATATTGATACTGAGATGAAAGAAATCTCACCTTCCTTGCAGGAACTTTTACCTTCCCCCTCTCACATACATCTGAACTTCCCAAGTAATTACAGGAAGAATCTACCCAGTTACTATAGCAAACATTAAGTAAAACCTAAAAATCTAGAAAAAGAACATGTATATTCCAGAAACTGTAACTCTTAATTGATAAGGTTAAAACAAAGTCTTTTCATTTCCTCTAACGTTTTTTTTTTTCTATGCACACATGAAATAGGATACATGTCAAAGTAATTTGAAGGCAAGACATACATGGTTTACGGCTGTTATATATTGCAATTTGTCATTGATAGAAGTCAAGACATTAATGTTCACAAACTGCAATAATAATAATCCTTTCTACTAAAGGCACAAGGCCTGAAATTTGGCAGGAAGGAGATCTATTCGATTACATCAACTCCAGTGTTTCACTGGTACTTAGTTTATTGACCCCGAAAGGATGAAAGCCAACATCAACCTCAGCTGAATTTGAACTTAGAATATAAGGACAGACGAAATACTGCTGAGCATTTTGCCTGGTGTCCTAACGATTTTGCCAGATTACCAATTAATAATGATAATAATAATTAAGGCAAATAGACCAGATATAGTTGTCAAAGATCATGAAGGAAAAAAATGCCTTCTAATTGATGTTTCAATACCAGCAGATGACAACGTTTCTCTAAAAGAAATGGAAAAACTTTCAAAATACAAAGACCTGGAAATAGAGATAACTCGAATGTGGAATCTAAAAACAGAAACAATTCCTATCATAGTAGGTGCCTTAGGTATAATAAAAAAATATTCAGACAAATACATAACAAAAACACCAGGACTTACAAATATATATAACATACAGAAAATTGCACTACTGGGTACTGCACACATTCTACGCAAAACACTTTCAATACAGTAAACATAAGAGCACCACAGCAAACCACAGCACATACCCAAGGCGCACAGAGCTGCGCTCGGTAGTGAAGTGAAAGCACGCTATAAAAATAAAACTACTGAATAATAATAATAATAATAATAATAATAAAGGTTTCAAATTTTGGTATGAAGCCAGCAATTTCAGGAGTAAGTTGATTACAGTGACCCCAGTTCTCAACAGGTGCTTATTTTATCGACCCCAAGAGGATGAAATGACAAAGTCAACCTCAGTATTTGAACTCAGAAAGTGAAGACGGACAAAATACCACTAAGCATTTTGCCCAGCTTGCTAATGATTTTACCAGCTCACTGCCATAATAATAATAATAATAATCCTTTGTACTAAAGGCACAAAACATGAAGTTTTGTGGGAGGGGACTAGTTGATTACATCAACCCCAGTGTTTCACTGGTACTTAATTTACTGACCCTGAAAGGGTGACAGGCAAAGTCGACCTTGGCAGAATTTGAACTCAGAATGTGAAAATAGGTGAAATACCATTAAGCATTTTTGCCCAGCATGTAACAATTCTGCCAGCTCACCACCTTTTATCAATAATAATAATTTCTATGTCTCATTTTTCTTTTTCCATGCTAGCATGGGCTGGGTAGATATTATAGGGGTAGATTTCTATGAATGGATGCCCTTCCTGTCACCAACCCTTACCTGTGTTTCAAGTAAGATGCTTTTTGTTTTATGGTCTCCAGACATGACAGGACTGCTGAGTAACAGAGCATTTCATTTACAAGAGATGTTACCACTTTCACTCACATGCTGACAGTGTAAAAATATCTAGAAAAACACACACACACACACACACACACACACACACACGACAGTCATCAGCACAGTTTCCATCTAACAAATTTCATTCATGAAGCATTGGTCTTCTCGGAGTTATAGTTAATAGAAGACACTTGTCCAATGCGCTATACAATAGGATGGAACCTGACACAACAAGGCTGTGAAGTGAACTTCTTAGCCACACAACCATGCTCTGTGCTTGAATGAAACAGTGTGGCAGAAGTAGTGTGTGTGTGTGTGTGTGTGTGTGTTTTGTATAAGTGCTTGCTGTCTATATCTCATTTTGTTGTTACATGTATATGTCTTTTGCATGTATTTAGATATATATGAAACTGTTATGACAATTTCTTAATGCTTTACTCTCTAGCCATTACATAGAATTATATCTGCATCAAGATATATCATTTCTTGGAAACTCTCCTTCTCTCTCTCTCTCTTACTCCAAAAGCAACTGTAGGTGGCAGCACCAACAGTCGCCAGTCAAATTTCCCACATGCGTTAAAATGGCAGTTGAATTCTGAATGCTACACACAAACCTGATGGCAAGATGCCATGGCAAAATGAAATATATTGGAAACTGCTCCCAAGTCATCCCAACATGATAAGCAACACAGAAATATGACCAGAGATCCCACATTGGTACCAGAGAAAAACAGAGGGACTTGTATGTAGTTTGTAGAGAAAACAGTAAACATGCCAACATGAAGAACTATCAAACAAGGCAAATAAATACTGGAAGGGGAAAAAGGGGAGAAATAAAACACGATCCTTCAAAAATTCCCAGACTGAAAAGCTAAGCACATGAGAGACTTTCCCCTTTTCTATCACTCAATCTCTTTCCCTCTTCATTGCTCCTCCAATGTTAAAAGTAAAAAAAATAGAAAATATCGACCACACTTGTATACAATGTTAATTTTAATTTTAAATGATTCTAGGGCATTCATTTCCCTGCAGCTATTTTTTCACTCCTTTTCTCCAATGTTAAAAGAGTAAAAAAAAAAATTTTTTTAAATAGAAGAAGAAATTGATTGTATATAATTCCTAAAGGTTTCAAATGAACTTAAACCAACTAATTTCATGATCTCAAGTTATGTTGCACTGAGGATGAAATAATGTTTTCTAAAATTACTAGGACACTTAAAACGACAAAAAAAAAAAAAAAGGATTATACGGAAATATTATTTTGTATGCTCTCTCTTTCATAAGAAAAAACAAAACTTCTCATAATAATAATAATAAATTGTAAGTCCATAGCAGTTCTCACCCCTTAAAAGGAAACTTCACCCTCTCTTTTATTTCATAGTAAACTCTCTTTTTCTCACTCCAAAAGCAACTGTAGGTGGCAGCACCAACAGTCACCAGTCAACTTTACCACACACACACACACACACACACACACACACACACATATATATATATTTGGCGTTAGGAAGGGCATCCAGCTGTAGAAACTCTGCCAAATTAGATTGGAGCCTGGTGTTGCCATCCGGTTTCACCAGTCCTCAGTCAAATCGTCCAACCCATGCTAGCATGGAAAGCGGACGTTAAACGATGATGATGATGATGATGATATATATCATCTTCATTATTTTGATTATAACCATTCAACGTACACTTTTCCATGCTTGCATAGATTGTACAGAGTTTATTTGAGGCAGATTTTTCTACACCTAGATGCCCTTCCAGTCAGCAGCCCTCCCCTGATCTCAAACAAGGTAATGTTTCCCCATGGTCAGACTTATTCAAACTGAACATTAGAAATGAATGACACTGCTTTGTGACAGTGACACTCATTTACAACTATCATGTGATGTTAAGACAGAGACAGAAACACATGCACCCACCTACACACATACACAATGAACTTCTTTCAGTTTCTGCTTCCCAAATCCACCCACTAGGCTTTGGTTGTCCTGGGGCTATAGTAGAAGATACTTGTCCAAGGTGCAGTACAGTGGGACTGAATCCAGAACCATGTGGTTGGGAAGCAAACTTCTTACCACACAGCCACACAAATTTACATCCAATTTTCAATGCTGGAATAGGTTCGATAAATTTTACAAAGCAATATTTTACACCCAAATGCCCTTCCTGTTACCAACCGTTTTACTTACCCCAAAAATAAATAATGTTACTTTTCACTCTTAAATATTATTGTTTTTTCCTGAGCTCAGCCATGATAAAGCAGGCTTACAATCTAGATATTCCCACTGTGACATCTTGTCATTTATTCAGGCATAATGTACCTAGGATTATATTATCCAATATGTCCAATTTTGATTCTCTACTGTAACTATATGTGACTTCCTTTTATGCTCTTGAGAAAAGGCATAAACATCTCAACTTCCTGTTCCTGGCTTTCTCAGAAGTCAATTTATTAATGGATATCTCAGACCAGTTGGAAAAGTCAAATAACTGACTATTTATTGCAAAGCTACAACATGGGAAGCATAAATATTTATATTTTATCTTTACAAACACATATATATCATTATTGATTGTTGGCAAGGCTTTCAAGCTTTCACAAGAAGAAAAGAAATATGATTGTGTGATATTCATGCTTTTCTCTAACATAATGTTTTCATGATTGAATATGAGTCACCAAACAATCGTTGTTGTTTAACCCCAGGTCAGCCCTGACCAAACAGACTTGTACTCAAAAGTATTTGATTGTCCTGTCTTTAATTATTATCAAGTCACAGGGTGCCTATAACTGCTTTGTGCAATGTATCCTTCCTTTCGAAGGTGTGATTTTTACTGCTGTTTCTGGCAAGTTGGGGTTCCCTTGCTAGCTATTGAACAGTTGTTATTGTTGTTGTTAGAGCTCCAAAATAAAAAAGACTCCTTGCAGAACAGATTAAAGGCATTCTATCCATGACCATCTCATCATCTTTTTACCTTTTACTCTTTAACTTGTTTCAGTCATTTGACTGCGGCCATGCTGGAGCACTGCCTTTTTAGTCGAACAAATTGACCTCGGGACTTATTCTTTGTAAGCCTAGTACTTATTTTATCGGTCTCTTTTGTCGAACCGCTAAGTTACGGGGACGTAAACACACCAGCATCGGTTGTCAAGCGATGTTGGGGGGGACAAACACACAAACATATACATCATCATCATCATCATCATCATCGTTTAACGTCCGCTTTCCATGCTAGCATGGGTTGGACGATTTGACTGAGGACTGGTGAAACCGGATGGCAACACCAGGCTCCAATCTAATTTGGCAGAGTTTCTACAGCTGGATGCCCTTCCTAACGCCAACCACTCAGAGAGTGTAGTGGGTGCTTTTACGTGTCACCCGCACGAAAACGGCCACACTCGAAATGGTGTCTTTTATGTGCCACCCGCACAAGCCAGTCCAGGGGCACTGGCAACGATCTCACTCGAGAATCCTACGGGAGCCAGTCAGGCGGTACTGGCAACGGCCACACTCAAAATGGTGCATCTCATGTGCCACCCGCACAAGAGCCAGTCCAGGTGCACTGGCAACGATCTTACTTGGCTTGCCGGGTCTTCTCACGCACAGCACATTTCCAAAGGTCTCAGTCAGTAGTCATCGCCTCGGTGAGGCCCAATGTACGAAGGTCTTGCCTCACCACCTCAGCCCAGGTCTTCCTGGGCCTACCTCTTCCACGGGTTCCCTCAACTGTTAGGGTGTGGCACTTTTTCACGCAGCTATCCTCATCCATTCTCACCACATGTCCATACCAGCGCAATCGTCTCTCTTGCACACCACAACTGATGCTTCTAATGTTCAGCTTTTCTCTCAAGATACTTACACTCTGACGGGTATTCACATTGACATTACACATCCAACGGAGCATACTGGCTTCATTCCTTGCGAGCTTACGTATGTCCTCAGCAGTTACAGCCCATGTTTCACTGCCATGTAGCATGGCTGTTCATACGCATGCGTCATACAGTCTGCCTTTTACTCTGAGTGAGAGTCCCTTTGTCGCCAGCAGGGGTAAGAGCTCTCTAAACTTTGCCCAGGCTATTCTTATTCTAGCAGCTACACTTTCAGCGCACCCACCCCCACTACTAACTTGGTCGCCCAGATAGCGGAAGCTATCGACTACCTCTAGTTTTTCACCCTGGAATGAGATAGAAGTTGTTTCCTGTTTGTTTACAGTCTTTATTGCACCTGAACATCTGCCACAAACAAAAACTAACTTGCTAGTTAACCTGCCTTTGATGTTGCTGCACCTCTTATATATATACATATATACAACAGGATTCTTTCAGTTTCCGTCTACCAAATCCACTCACAAGGCTTTGGTCGGCCCGAGGCTATAGTAGAAGACACTTGCCCAAGGTGCCACGCAGTGGGACTGAACCCGGAACCATGTGGTTGATAAGCAAGCTACTTACCACACAGCCACTCCTGCACCTACATACACAAGTTTTTTGATCAAGTATTTTTTAAATCATATTATCCTATGTACCTTCTTTTTAAAATAGTAGAGTGTGCTTTGAAAGACATAGAGGTTTCCTCAGTAACTATTTTATAATTATTTCGTATCAACCTCAACATTGGTTAAAAACTTTATTTTTCCTTTTCCTCACCAAAGAACAAGTGTCTGAAATGTAAGCTTTCTTACTCACTTCTCACATAATAAATTAATTCACTTTAATGCTTTCTGTCTATAAAATTTCATGGTTAACTGTTAGGTAACCTAAATGTTGAGTAATCTTAATTTTGATCTTAACATGGAGGTAGTGTTAGAACACAGAATCCTGTAACAAAGGTGCATGGCTTTTGGTGGTTAGAGTATTGGGCTCATAATCATGAGGTAATGAGTTCAATTCCCAGACTGGGCTGTGTGTTGTGCTCTTAAGCAAGATGCTTTATTTCACGTTGCTCCAGTCCACTCAGTTGTAGAAATGAGTTGCAACATCACTGGTGCCAAGCTGCATCAGCCTTTGCCTTTCCTTTGGATAACATCGGTAGTGTGGAGAGTGGGGGTTGGCATGTAAGGGCGACTGCTGGTCTTCCATAAACAACCTTGCCTGGACTTGTGTCTCAGAGGGGAACTTTCTAGGTGCAATCCCATGGTCATTCATGACCAATGGGAGTTTTTACCCTTTTACTTTGAGGGGATCTCGCATAAGGACTCGTGATGTATTATAAAAGCAATCAATATTATATCATTGGCAGACGAGAATTAATTATTTTTTAAATGTTAAGCATAAATGTGAAGAATGATATTTTGTTCTTCTAGAAGGGAGGTTAAAATACTTGAACGATGAACTTATATTGTAATGCCTCCAGCATAGATTGAACTAATGACCTTTAGATTAAATATCTTAACCTACACTGGACCATGCTTTTAATTTTTGAGACATTAAGAATATGTTTTTAAAATATTACACCCCGCCTCCCCCCACTTGTTTCTAAAAATTTATTATACTTAGGTGCAGGTGTGGCTGTGTGGTAAGAAGCTTGCTTCCCAACCACATGGTTCTGGGTTCTGTGTGGTACCTTGGGCAAGTATTTTCTATACTCTGGAGCTGGCCAAAACCTTGTGAGTGGATTTCATAGATGGAAACTGAAAGAAGCCCATCATCATCATCATCATCATCATCGTTTAACGTCCGCTTTCCATGCTAGCATGGGTTGGACGATTTGACTGAGGACTGGTGAAACCGGATGGCAACACCAGGCTCCAGTCCGATTTGGCAGAGTTTCTACAGCTGGATGCCCTTCCTAACGCCAACCACTCAGAGAGTGTAGTGGGTGCTTTTACGTGTCACCCGCACGAAAACGGCCACGCTCGAAATGGTGTCTTTTATGTGCCACCCGCACAAGCCAGTCCAGGGGCACTGGCAACGATCTCGCTCGAAAATCCTACAGGAGCCAAAATGGTGCATCTCATGTGCCACCCGCACAAGAACCAGTCCAGGGGCACTGGCAACGATCTTACTTGGCTTGCCGGGTCTTCTCACGCACAGCCCATTTCCAAAGGTCTCGGTCCGTAGTCATCGCCTCGGTGAGGCCCAATGTACGAAGGTCTTGCCTCACCACCTCAGCCCAGGTCTTCCTGGGCCTACCTCTTCCACGGGTTCCCTCAACTGTTAGGGTGTGGCACTTTTTCACGCAGCTATCCTCCTCCATTCTCACCACATGTCCATACCAGCGCAATCGTCTCTCTTGCACGCCACAACTGATGCTTCTAATGTTCAGCTTTTCTCTCAAGATACTTACACTCTGACGGGTATTCACATTGACATGTATTCACATTGACATATATATATATATATATATATATATATATATATATATATGTGTGTGTGTGTCTGTGACTGTCCCCATTACTGCCTGACAACTGGTGTTGGTGTGTTTACAACCCCATAACTTAGCAGTTCAGCAAAAGAGCAAAAAAAGACCAATAGAATTAGTATGGGGTTTAAAACAAAAAAACATTAGGGTCAATTTGTTCAGCCAAAAACCCTTCAAGGCAGTGCCCAAGCATGGCCAATAGCGAGAGAATGTAGTTATGACCCATAAAGCTTTCTATATACAGTTGGCTCACAACTGAAGATATCACCATCATGTACATTATTTAGAGTTGCAGTTTCCAACCAAAAAACAATTGTATAATTAATCGATTCTAAAAGGGTTGCAAAGACAAAATCTTTTAGTTCTGAAATATTTAATAACATATAAAATGTTCCATGAATATGTTATATTATGCAGTATGTGGTAAGTGTGAGGTCTACAAAACAATATATGTCATTTATTTTTTACTTGTTTCAATCACTAGACTGTGGCCAAGCCTTGAAGTGTTTAGTTGAACAAATGAATACCAGTACTGATTTTTAAGTCTGGTACTTATCTCATCAGTTTCTTTTGCTGAAATTGCTAGGTTCCAAGAGCATAAAGAAACCAATACCAGTTTCCAAGCACAAAGACACATACACACATATATACATATATGATGGATTTCCACATGGTTTCTGTCTACCAAAGTCACCCTCAAGGCATTGGTTGGCCCAGGGCTATAGTAGAAGACTCTTGCTCCAAGGTACCATAGGATTGAACCCAAAACCATGTGGTTGCAAAGCAAGATTTGTTTTTTTAAGAAAATATATAAATCTGAAGAACATTTCCTCAAGAAATGAATAAACCTGGGCCACAGAGTATTCTTAACGTGCCAAATGTGGTAAAACGTTGACAAACACTAATCTAGAGCAAGATAGCCAGTTGTATGTATGTATGTATACATACATACATTATATATATATATATATATATATATATATATATATATATGTTGATAGATAGATAGATAGATAGATAGATAGATAGATAGATAGATAGATAGATAGATAGATAGATAGATAGATAGATAGATAGATAGGTAGATAGATAGGTAGATAAATAGATAGATAGATAGATAGATAGATAGATAGATAGATAGATAGATAGATAGATAGATAGATATAGTTAATAGATCCAATATATGTAGAATCAACAAATAAAGTATTCTGTCCAGTGAGAGATAAATATCAGTTTAAATACATAACTGAAAGAGCTACAAATAATTTCACGCTTTTATGATATTTTAACTAGGCACGTTTATAAAATACATCTTGTATCTCCAAGCAATCTTTCAGGCTCTGTTTATGCATTATGTATATTTAAAAAACATGAATGCTGGACAGTGGGAAAATATATACCAGGCTTTGCAAAAATCCTGCTACACTTGTTATGATGCTCTCACCAAAGGACACAATGATAGTTTTGATGCAGTTAGACGTGTCTTTATTGTTTTAACATGTAAACATGTGTTTAAATATTAATATTAATCAATGTGGCCACCCTTGATGGTGAGCACATGCTCCAAGTGAGACCTGAAGGCCATGCACACGTGGATGAAGTCCTTCCTCATGCTGGCCCACATGTGGTTGACAGAGGGCTTCAGCTCTTCGGCTATGGCAGACCTTGTAGGTCTTGTCCTCAACATGCGCCCACATGCTGTAGTCAAGGGGGTTACATTTGGGTGACTGTGGTGGCCAAAAATCCTTCTACTAGAAGTTCATGCTCAACTCCAACTACTCTTGCACAGCCTTGTCTATGTGGGCCAGGACATTGTCCTGTTGAATGAAGTAGTCCACCCTCTTCGTGATCTTTCTCACCCAAGGCAAGACTTTCATGGCCAAGATGTCCCTGTAGTCAACTGCAGTGAGCCTGTAACCAGGAGTGAACCACACCAGCAGCATCTTATCGCAATTTACAGTGTGGACTGGATGCACCAGCACTGGCAAGGGTATGAAGTAACCTGCAAGACAAAGATCTTTGATTGTGGGGGTGGGGCTTTGCACCAGGTGGTGAAACGTTACAGTGAGACAGAAACAGGTGACTTGCTGTGGAGGAGATACATGGGTACCCAATCAGAGAGATCAAAAATGAGGATGCTGAGAGTTGAACTCAGCAATATAAGAACAGGGAATATTTGTCCTTTTTTCATCACCATTTAAACAAATGTTAAATAGTGAAAAAAAAAACAAGAATTTACAGTACTGTTTCTACTTACAATAGTAAACTGCACCTATCATATGGTACCTATTTGGATTAGCTAAATGGACTAGATGTCTGAGAATTAAGTATTTTGGTCACAAACACAAACCAGTACTGGTAATAGATACAAACCACTGTTTTGAGATAGTTGTCTCATATTATATCAATTAAGTCAACTGAATTTTGTACATAATAAGTATTTTCTAACATATTCATAAGTACAGAACCATACATATTTTGGAGGAGGTGTAATGCCAATTATACCTATCCTGCAACTAAACTGAGTACTTTATTTTATGCAACCTGGAAGAATGAAAGCGAAGCTGACATTGACAAATTGCAAACTCAGAATGTCAAGTGACAACTAAATACCACAAAGCCTTTTTGTCTGATGCTTTACCAACTCTGCCAATACAATAACTAGTAGCCCTTCCTATAATAAGGGTTTTGAACAAGGCCAGCAATTTTGGGAGAGGGTACATATTTTATGGACACTGACAGGATGAAAGGCAAAGTTGACCATGACAGAATTTGAACACAGAATATGAATGAAATACCACAAAGCAGTTTGCTCAGTGTGCTAATGATTCTGTGAACTTGCTACCTGAGCCCTTCCTATAATAAAACCAGTACAACAATAGTTCTTGTTTTTCTTTCTATGACCATTATTCCATAGTTTCATTGGTACTTTGTGAACAGAAATGGTTTTTATGGATGGATGCAGGCATGGCTATGTAATTACTTGCAATCACATGGCTTCAGGTTTATTTCAATTATGTCATCATACGCAAAAGCCTTTTACTGTAACCTTGGGCTGATCAATTACCTTGTGAATGGAATTAGTAGATGGAAACTGTACAGAAGCTGTATGTATGTATACTCTTTAACTTGTTTCAGTCATTTTACTGTGGCCATGCTGGAGCACCGCCTTTAGTTGATCAAATCAACCCCAAGACTTTTTCTTTGTAAGCCTAGTACTTATTCTATTGGTTACTTTCGCCAAACCGCTAAGTTACGGAGATGTAAACACACCAGCATCAGTTGTGAAGCAATGATGGGGGGACAAACATAGACACACACACACGCGCACATATATATATATATATATATATATATATATATATATATACGACGGGCTTCTTTCAGTTTCCGTCTACCAAATCCACTCACAAGGCTTTGGTCAGCCTGAGGCTATAGTAGAAGACACTTGCCCAAGATGTCACGTAGTGGGACTGAACCTGGAACCATGTGGTTCATAAGCAAGCTACTTACCACACAGCCACTCCTACACCTATGTATGTATGTATGTATGTATGTATGTATTATGTATGTGCGTATGTTTGTATCCTCCAATTGTCTTGACTTTGCTTGCAATCTGCCTTTAAGCAATGTCACTGTTTATTGGCATTATATATATCTGCCACAAAAACATGTCTAGCCATTGACCTGTTTGTTGTCTGAAAGACCAAGAGAAGTAGTACTTTACATGGAAACAAATCAAGGTTGATGACAGGAAGGGCATCCAGCCACAGAAAAACAGTCTCAATAAGCTTCATCTAATCCATGTTAACCAAGAAAAGGTAGACATCAAAAAGATAATAATGAACTTTCAACTGTAAACCACTCAATGGTGGAGCAGTGGAATATGTGCTTTTGATCAACCATGAGATTTCACACTCTTCAATCAAAAAAAAAATCAGGGTAGGCAGAGTTAGGGACCTTGCCCTGGAGCAACATAATGCACAATGGCTCCATAAATTCTTGATCATCATGCATATAAATTCATAATCATCATGTGTATTAAAAATATATAAATGTTGCTGTACATACTTCAAATATAAACCTCTGAAAAAAACATGGTCTTGATATCGCTATTAATATGGTACTCTGTATGTTTATCAATATAGCAATGTTATAGATTCCAGTAGGACCAATATTTACCAATACCAATAGTTATATATATATATATATATATATATATATATATATATTGACATTGTATATAGCCCAACATGTACATCAGTCATTTCCAAACTTGTTTTATTTGCAGCATTCTATTGAACAAATATAACATTTTGGTGAACTATGTACATAAACTGAAAAAATATATTAAAAAACAGTATATACATTATAAATATATATATACATTATATATATATATATATATATATATATATATATTAGAAATATGTGTATATTATATATGTATTAGAAATATATATTTATATATTATATATATTACAAATATATATGTATATATTATATATAATACAAATATATTTGTGTGTATATATATTTTTTTATATTTTTTATTTATGTGTTTCAGCCAAGTGGCTGCGGTCATGCTGGTGCATATATATATATATATATATATATATATATATATAGATAGATAGATAGATAAATAGATATATTACAAATATATATCATCATCATTTAATGTTTGTTTTCCTTGCTGGCATGAGTTGGATGGTTTGGCAGGCGCTGGCAAGGTAGGGAGCTGCACCAAGTTCCATTGTCTGTTTTGGCATGGTTTCTACAGCTGGATGCCCTTCTTAATGCTAAAAATATACATATACACAGACATAACAAAAGTAAATAGACACCCCATTAAACATTGTTTTATGTTTATTCTAACTTATAAAGGTTTATAATTTTCTATTAACTGACATTTTTATGTCTCAGGTTCTATATGTGACTGTTTAATCATGCCATGTACAAAAGAAGCCTTGGAACTGTCTGTATTTCAAAGAGGCCATATAGTGGGTCATTCTGAAGGTGGACATAGGTCAGCGTAAAATCTCAGAAAACCATGGAATCCTGCTTTCTACATTTAATAGAGTGATTGGGAAATTCACCAGAGAGGGAAAGGAGTCCACATCACCTTGCCCTGATCAACCAGGGCCCTCTGACAGGACCCTTCGCTTTCTTAAGAGAAGTGTGGAGGATAATCCTTATTGCAAGGCCTCTGACATAGCAGAACAAGTTGATGTCAGTCCCAGAACAGCTGTCAGGTATCTCCACAAACTTGGCTACTATAACAGAGCAGCAAGAAAGAAGCCACTTCTTCGACCAGCCAACATCAAGCGGAGAAAAGATTGGGCCAGTGAGATAGTTGAGAGGCCAATAGTATTTTGGGACACTGTCATCTTCTCTGATGATTCGAGATTTGCTGTATTTCCTGACAGTGATCGAGTGTGGTCTGGAGACTCTGAGATCAAGTATTTGATGCAAAAAGATTGCAGCCAACAATGAAACACGGCAGTTATTTTGTGATGGTCTGGGGAGCAATTTGGAGCAATGGCTGATCAAAGCTGGTGGAGTGTGAGGCAAACATAAACTCAGATAGATATGCGTCCATCTTGCAGAAAGGACTCCTTCCAAACTTCTCCAGTGGTGAAATGATTAAAGAAGACTCTTTCTTTGTGGAAGATGGGGTTCCTTTTCACACTGCTAAAATGACCCAAGATTTGTTGGGTGAAAATAGTATTAAAAAGCTTCCATGGCCAAGCCAGTCACCAGATATGAATCCTATTGAACACCTCTGGGACATAATGGACAGGACACTTCATAATGGACAGGATACTTCATAAAAAGCCAGATCTTTTGAGATAACTGCATGAAACTTGGCAAGAAATTCCACAAGGGAATATTCATCATCTGATCAATAACATGCCTAATAGTGTCCTTGCATTGAAAAATGCAAAATGCATGTCTACTAAATATTAAATACTCACATTATAACAATTAATAAAATAACCTGAAAGTATAATTTCAGATTTGAAGAAATTTTAATGATTATAAGGGTGTCTATTTACTTCGGTCATGTCTGTGTATATTATATATATATATATATATATATATATATATATATATATACAAGGGGTTGCTGAAAAGTTCTCAGCTTTAAGGGTGTCACAAAATGTCTGGTTGGAGGCCCAACCGTCCAAGGTTTTTAACAGGGCTTACAAAAACTGAAGAACTGCTGCAATAAGTGTATGAACCTGAGAGGGAAATATGTTGCATAAAATCATAATTAAATGATCCTCCTGTATTTTCATTTACCCAAAACCAGAAACTTTTCATCACTCCCTGTGTATGTATGTATATGCACATATATACATATGTGTATATAACAATGACTTACGTGTTTATTCTTAATACATTCCAGCAGGTTCAAATATGCTAAACACTATTGTGTTTGTCACAGTAAAACAGCTTTTTCTTTGTGACAACTGTGTGTTAATAACACACTTGATTCATTCGTACAAGTGATCCAGGGACACCAATGTTTTGACATATAGTGTCTCATCAGCCAGAAGTACTGAGACACATGAATCTTACAAGAGCCAATGGCCTTGTTTATAATTCAGAGAACAAACTGTCCACAGATCAGTGCTGATATCTGCCAACTGATAATAAATCATTATATACATGGTGAATAGTGAGATCTCGAATTGCGACTGGAATATTAATTATTAATACATTCTGGTAGATTCTAATGCAAATATGCTAATCACTCTTGTGTTTGTCACTGGTACATATGCCTTTTAGTTAAGAGATAAGGCAGTGCCCATGACCTTTTATAGGGGTTCCCAGGCTGGTAGGAGGAAGGGAGGAATGTAGCCTCAAACTGAAGGCCTGATCTGAATAATTACAACAGAGCAAACTTCATCCATTATAGCACCCAAGGTGCCTTGCATTCTGAGTTCAAACTTTACAGTTCTACCGACTCATGACCCTGGATTGGTACTTTTTTTTATCAACCTCAAAAGGATGAAAGATAAATTTAGGAGGGAGATGAAACAACTACCACAAGGTATTTTATCTAATGTTCTACTAACTGTCAATTTACTGCCTTATTGATTTTTATCAATAAATATAAAAAATTCAAACTGTAAAAAACTAAGTATATATTTATTCTTTATTCAGTAAATGAAACATGGTTATCAAAACTTTATATTTAGAATTTCAATTGGTGTTTTTCAGAATTTTTAAATATAATTTTATTATCTGTGCAACACATCTAGCTATGGGCATAGCATAGTAGATAAAAATGTTGGTTAATGCAGTGCAGTTGCTTAGCAGTTCTGAATTCAATCCCAGACAAAGCACTAAGGTAATTCACAAAAAATCAACTGAAACAAAATGTCATGAAATGCAGAGGGCAGAATGAGAACGGTGTACTCCTGTGGATCAAATAAAAGGTTGGGCTCAAAATTCCAATACAACAACCGAGTTCAACACCAGACACCTGAAGAAGGTTGGAGCATACAACAGCTAAAACAGTGAAATGAGCAATTAAGCTGAGGACACCAATTCAACTAATTAATATAAACATCATCATCATCATCAAACAGTATATATAATATAAATTCCTCATCTCACAAATACAGAATTGTAGCTGCAACTTGCATTTAGGTACCACTGCTTTACAAATGGTTGCTGAACCAGTCATGTGAGTAAATGATATATCCTTATTTTGTTGGATTGTTATAACACCCACTTCAGTATACAGTATACTTAGTAAAACCAGTAAAGACATGACTATCTCTGACCACCTACAACATACTCCCATACTTCATGTACTTCTCTTTTCTTATAGTGACTAGGTTATTCCATTCATCACATGGGAGGGGTGTACCATTATTACTAATTCCCTACAACATTCCTTTCAAGTTTTTCTTAGGAAGTGTCATTTTATTTAGCAATAATTGCTTTTTATTCACCCCACCTCCCCTTTTTTAAGTTGTTTTTTTTTTGTACAATTTAATACTTTTGTGCATGGCATCTATTTTCAGGAACTCTATATGTTTTCTTTACCTCTTATTTGTACATCTAGGTTCAATCATCTGCAGTGGTGTTGATACTTGGAATGCATTGTACAACCATTCCATTGGTTCTTCCAACTTCTTTGGTTCACTTTCCACGAATCTCTTTTTCACTTGGTCACTGTATCTCTTTTGTATGCCTTTTCTACTTTTTACCCAATACATCATTTTATCTTTGCATTTGATAATTTACATCATCTTTCCAACTCTGCTTTCCATTCTTGTATGCCCTTATATACACTTTTTCACCAACTTTAAAGAATCTTGCTGTGTCTTCCCTGGCACTTTTTCTTTCCTTGCTAGGTAGCAATTTATCAAAGACTGATTTTACTTTCCTTGCAAGCATCAGCTCCACAGGTGATCTACCTGCTAGTGTATTCAGACTTGGTGTCACACGGTACATTCTTAAGAATTGTTGTAGAGCTACCTCATCTGTGACTTCCTCTTGAAGGTATCAACAAAGCATTCTGCCTCTCCATTAAATCTGGGATGGGATGGTATGGTGCAGTAGTTCTACCCTGAATGCTTCACAAAATTTTTAAAATTCGATAGACACAAATTGCATTCCATTGTCAGACACTATCTTGTCTGGGATGCCAAATCTCGCAAACAATTCATGTAAAAAATTTATCACAGTTGAGGAGATTGGTTTTTTTACACTTAAAAATTTCAGGCCATTTCGAGAAACTATCAACTACCACTAAGTAGTAAGAACCATTTAAAGGAGCAGCAAAATCGATGTGTAGTTTCGACCATGGAACATCTACTTTTGAACAATGTTTACTTTTTATCATGGGCAATTTTTCATTTTGTCTTGGCTTACATACCAGTATTCCACTCTGTTTCACTGCAATTTTTTGTCTCAGTCCCTCAGCCACTTTCGAACCTTTGACTGAACTGACTATATTTCCACACAAAACACTTATGGGCATATTCCATACTTTGAATTGTTTCTATCCACTCTGTGCCAAATAAATTAAGTGAACTCTTTAACACATATATCTTTACCTCTTTTGTTTGACCTCAAAATGTTACATTGCATATGATTTCACTGAAAAAATATAATCTTTTTCGTGTAACACCATGTGCTACCTTTTTTGATTTAATTAATTTCGGTTTACCGACATATTTCCAAGTATTTCCGTTTGTAATAGTGATATTACTACCAGTGTCTAATTACATTCTAACACCTGTTTTTCTGATTTTCACCTTCACGAATTTCCTTATCATTATATTACCAATTTCTTCCAATGACATACTGTTTATTCTTTTTCCTTTGTTCTGACGTTTTGTTTTCTTTGTTCTACAGTGTATCTTTATATGTCATATATTTCCACAATGGAAGCACTGATTTTTTAAATGAACAATTTTTCCTCAGGTGTATACCTCCACATGCAAAACATGGGTTTATTTCCTCTCTATTCTATTTCACACCTGCTTTACTTGGAAACGATCTTTATGTTCGGTTTCCTGTGTTGTGTCTTAATTTAATTATCCTTTCACATTCTTTTGACACTTGTAGGGTTACATCCAGGTTTTGTTCCAGCTTAGCGAGAATTCTAGTTCTAACTTCTGTATCTTTTTCTGCAGTTAGTCCCTGTGTAAAAATCAGGCATTGGAACATACCTGGCATTAATTCATCCAGCTTAAACTTCTCAAATTCCCTGTTAACTCTACCAGCATATGTGATGTAGTCCTCATCGTTGTTTTGCTCTATGTTCAGAAACTTCCAACATGTGTTGAACAATGAGCTTTTTTCACTGCAAATTTTACTCAATATATCTATTGTGTCATTAAAGTTTATGTCTGGCGGTTTTCTTAGGAGTACATAATTACTGTATCATCCATGTTCTGTTGCCACCAGTTTTCTCAAGATTAGGCACATTTTCATCTCGTTATCCCAATCTTTACAATCTTTCTCGAACATTTGCTCATATCTTCTGTAGTATACTTTGAAAGTAACTCCTTCATCAGGTTCATATTTGAATTCTCTTATGGAGTTCATGACAGTCTGCCAAGAACACTTTTTCTGACATTTCTGATGACTTCAGTAATTGCAGCATTTGTTGCTGTAATATCAGTTGTTGTTGTTGTTGGTGGTGGTGATGTTGCTTCAGCTGTTGTTCTTGCAGTTGCAGCTGCTGCTGTTGTTGCTGTTTTTGCAACTCAAGGAAACTGGCCAACAAATTTTCCATAATTTTACGGTTTCTTTTCATAAAATTTGTACAACAAAACCATTTGTGAGTTTGTTAACTCCTCATGACTTGTTAATTCCTTGTAAGTTATTTAAATCCTCATTGCCACTGTTCTATCCATATTTAGTGGGATTGCTATAACACCCACTTCAGTATACAGTATACTTAGTAACACCAGTAAAGACACAACTATCTCTGACCGCCTACTATGTACTTTGGTACTTCACATACTTCTCTTTACTTACAGTGACTAGGTTATTCCATTTGTCACATGGGAGCAGTGTACTGTTATTACTAATTCCCTACAACAGTAAACAAGAGAGTTTTTCATGCCAACAAGAGAGTTTCTTGATTGTTGTTTAATTTCCTAGGGACAGCAGCAAAATTTCCATTAAATCACATCCAACTTTCTTTAAAATGGATTGATGCACTGTATTATTAATGGAGTTTAGAAAATAAAATTTAGGTGGTTACTGCCAGAAGGGTTTTGATAATTTGTTTGTTCACTTAGAACTGATCTATGGATAAATAATCTACTTGAAACTGCTGTCAGATCTTTCTCAAACCACATTTTACCATTTTTTTTTTAAATGATAGCATTAGAAAATGTTGTCCTAAATTAAAACACTTATGGTATGCAAATTAGTAGCTCCAACTTTTTGAAGTTACTAGATTTGATGTGTATATAAACAAATTGGTTACAGGTCAAGTGATGTGGACACCTCTAAACCCCCCCCAATAAGGGTGGAAAATCAATGAAGGCTGTTTGTCATTTTCCAGTTCTTTAGAAAAAGAGGTAAATTTGACATGTCTATGTCTATAATTTACGCTTACACATATGTCTGATTTCTCCGTCTATGTTTCACCAAATAGTCACAACTGTAATGTCTATAAGCATCAGAATGCTCAGTTAGGGCTGGCCAGACATTCTAAAACAATAATAACTAGTGGCAATAACTCTACAGCAATATTATCATAATTTGGAAAGCCAGTTAGGGCAGACCTCACAATCTTGCATTGCAAAGTCTTGCACTCCACATCTCTGGCAATGATATTTTGAAAGGAGAGCCTGTGACTTTTCCCACCACCTGGTTGAGATCTGCAGGGGATGAATGATGCTTACTCATCTTTTGTACTAAAACAGTATCTAGCAAATTGCACTCAGTACTACTTCACTGTTTTTTATAGTACTTAACATAAATTTGTTAGAGTACTTAGTTGTTTTTTTTTTTTTCACAAAAGGTTTGTACCCTATGAAGTAGTCGAGTATAACAACTATTTAATCAGTTTTGGAACTTTACAGAAAGTTTCCACGTCTTTGAACCATACATAAGAACTGGCTCAACAAGTGCACCAAAGATATTGATTTTAAAAGATCAGCTTCTGGTGACAGTTCTGTTACGAAGACCAAAACCAATATAATAATGGTATTTTTACTAATAATACTAGGGGTAGGGTTCTAAGTGATCACTTGACCTGCAAGAAATAGTAGTCAGCCTCTTATGTCTCTTATATCAAGTCTTACCATGTTAAAACAAGCAGGATAATGTGGCTCTGGATACACCATGTTTGAGAAAGAAAAAAAAAACCAGGCCGGATGTTTATGAATGGAAGGCCTTTGATAATGTAAGTTTGCATGATCAAAGGTTGACCTGCAGCAAATTAAAAGTAACATACCAATATTGCATTAGTGCCAATACCAACATGTTGCTACTACTAATGCTACTAACACCACCACTACCACTGCTGTTACCACAACTACCATTACTGCTGCCACCACTACCACTGCTGCTGCCACCACCACCACTGCTGCTGCTGCTACTACTACTACTACTATGACAACAACAACCACTACTACTACCACTACTACCACTATTACTACTAATACTACTACCACTACTACTACTAGTTGCAGTAACAGATATTAGTATAATTTTTTTGTATTATTGCTTCAAAAGTGTGCAAATGGAACAAAAAAAAAAATGATAATTGATTTTTTTTTTGGTATAAAAAATAGGAAAGAAGGAGCTAAATGCACTAAATATACTTAGTGGGCAATAGAGCAGTTACTGATCCTTGATCTATATTTATTGGGGTAACTCAGTTGTACTTTTACATGTGAAAATTGACATACACACAGATATATTGTGTGTGTGTGTGTGTGTGTGTGTGTATGCATGTACATCCAAGTGTGCAAGCAATTTAAAACCACTTTCTCTCCTAAAAGCAGAGGTTAGCCTTGCAAGGAGAAGGTTTTGTCAATCCTCTCCATTTTGCCCTATCCTCTACCACCAAACAGATACACACACATATATATATATAGATGTGTGTGTGTGTGTGTGTGTGAATGTTGCCTGTTCCATATCTCTGTGCTCCTCCTCCTTTCCACACAGCTATATGTACAATCATCACCACCATTGCTAGAAGTTAACAACTCAAAACTGCTCACATTTAGGTCTTCTCTTTTGGTTGACCTTTAGAGCAAGGTGAACACAGACCCATTAATTCAAACACTTCAAGAGCCATTAAAAACAATGGCTAGTGAAAGGGAGAAAGGGAAGGAGAGAGAGAATGTTTATGTTTCTTTTGTTTGGTAATTTTTAAAATATTTATTGATATTACTATGTTTTTGGTTGGGTTTTTCATTATGATTTCTGCAAGGTTAATTTATTTATTTATATATATATTTATTTATCTTTTTTTTTTTGGCAGTTTCTGCAAGTAACATTAGCTATTTAAATAAACAAATGAATAAACAAATTTATGTACAAATTAATTAACAATTGAGGTAGCTTGGGCTGGGTGTGGTGGAGAACTATGTAGTAGGTCCAGACATAAGTAGCCTGAAGATGGGTGGGGATGTTAGGTATGTGGTGTGGGTGGCCTATAAGTACTTGAATAACTAGCCAGCCAATCAGGATTCAGCAGAATTGCAAGAATGATTGGGTACTGCAGCAGAGAGAAATCAATTTTCTAATGTTCTTCCTTTTACCAAACCCATAAATTTCCTCCAAGACATTGTTTCTTCATGTGTTGCCAAGAAATCTTTCTCAAAAATTCCCTTCTATCCATTTCTACTCAAAAGAGAAAACTGTTTCCTCTTCATTCCTATTCAACTCTTTCTTGTTGTTTTTATTTTGTTTTCTCTGTCTTTTATTCCAGCTGATGTTTACACACAACCCCTTATACTTTCCACTCAACAATTTCTTCCCACCAGGCTAATCTCATGTTTTATTTCACCAAACTCTTCCTCCCAGCTAAAATCAGGCTTTCATTCACTCACTCCACATCCCATCTCTTCACAATTATTTCATACTTTGACTTTAACTCTTTATAATCTCAGATTTTTTTTGACAAACTCTTTCTTTCTGTTAATATTAGGTTGGTGGATAAATAATTACAATTCTTGTAATTTTCAACTTAAATGCTTTCTTTGGAATAAACTTATATTTATCTATGTTCATGTAAATTACCATTTTGAAGCATAGATTTCTGTCTATTGATTTATGCTAATAGTTTTGCCTTCACTGTTTATTATTGTTTATTTTCTACTGTCAAATTAAAGATAGGAATAAAAGCAAATTCAAGTGATTTTATTGTGTAGGTTCATAATGGAAGAGAAAGCAGCAGAAACTGCATGCAGTTCAAACTGAAGGACAGACAACAGACAATGAAAGTAGATCTCAACATTTAGACAAATGTTGCAGACGACCTCCTGTGATCAGCAACAATTAGTTGTGGACTATTATCATTGTGAACCCTAAAAACAACTTTAGAGATTGCAGAAGAACTTAGCATAAACCATTCACCAGGTATTGGGAAGTCAGAAAAGCTGGACAAATAAATGCTGTATGATGATGACAATCATCACCATTTTTTAACATTCACTCTTCCAGGTTTTCATGGGAGAGATGGAATTTATTGAAGCAGATTTTCTGTAACCAGATGCTCTTTCTGTCACCAACACTTCCCTGTTTCCAAAATTTTCCCAAAGTTAGACATGCTTTTTCACAGAAGACTGAAAATGAATAACTTCACTTGTATGATGATGATGCTCATAAACAACCAGCTTATGATGTCCAAGAAGATACCCAAACACACACGTGTGTGTATATATATATATATATATATAAATACACACATACACACACACAGAGGCTTGTCCTTTCAGGTGCTGGTTCAACCTAAAAAGCACCAGTGTTGGTGCTGCATAAACACACTCATGACAGTGACATGTAAAAAACACCCAGCACACTCTGTTAAGTGGTTGGTGTTAAAAAGGGCATCCAGCCATAGAAACCATGCCACAACAGACAGCTGGGGTCCGAACAACTCCCTGCTAACCAGCTCCATGTCAAACTGTCTAACCCATGCCACCATGGAGAGTGGTTGTTAAACGATGAGGATGATGATAATAAATATATATATATATATATATATATATATATATATATATATGATGGGCTTGTTTCAGTTTCCAGTCAAAAAGCTTTGGTCAGTCCGGGGCTAAAGTAGAAGACACTTTCCCAAAGTGGGACTGAACCAAAGATTCATGTTTGGGAAGTGAGCTTCTGAACCACACAACCACATCTGTGTTCATATGATTAAAAAAGAAAAAACTACTTCTTTTGTGCAACAACGATTATCCATCTCTTTATCACATTGTGACATGATAAAAAATGGATTCTATAAAACAATTAATGGTGTTTCACACAATAGCAAATCAAAAGTAACATATTGAAACACTTTCCTGAAATGAATCTGTATCAAAAGAAGGTTATAGTTACCATTTAGTGATTGGTATGTGAAATCATCCACCACTATTTCCTGAACTCTGGTAAAACTATCACAAGATAAGTCTTTATCATTTAATGTCCACTATCCATGCTCGCATGGACAGTTTGACAGGATCTGGAGAGTCAGAGAACAGTTTCTGCCCCAATGTCTATTTGGCACAGTTTCTACAGCCGGGTGCTTTTCTTAATGTCAACTACTTTATAAAGTTTACTAGGTGCTTTTACATGACAATAGGGTCTTAAGGGGCCCTGAATAACTTAAGAAAAATGTGAGGGGGGGAATAATGATTTTAGGTAAGTTAATAAGAGAAGGCAAAATATGAAGGGAGAGGGAGATTTGTATCAGGAAGTTGACAAAAATATACCAATTGATGCTTGGTAAATGACTGCAGAAATTGAATGAACTAGGCTACAAAATTTTACCTCACCCAGCTAAGTCCCCAAACTTCTATTTGATCAATCATCATGTATCCAAGAATTTTGATAAGTAAAAGGTTTTCAACAACCAAACAGCAGCTCAAAACACCTTTATAAAATTCATTAGTTCCAGGGTCTTAGATTTCTATGATAGTTGAATAAACAAACGTATAAGGTGCATTCCAGCAGTTCTGAAACTTTCTTTTAGGAGAGACATTTATTTATTTCAAAGCAGTACAAAACTCCAAATTCCTTCAAAGTAAGATCCTTTGACTTCAATGCACTTGTTGTAGTGCTCCGGCCACTTTGAGAAGGTTCCATGGAATCTCTCCAAAGTGAAGATATTCAGGACCTTTGTCACAGCTGCCTTTATCTTCTCCAACATGGGGAACAACCAAAAGTCACAGGGAGCAAGGTCTGGACTGTAGAAAGGGTGAGGGACAGTTTTGATGTCCATTTCTGTTAAATAATCAGTTACCAAGATGGAATTGTGAACTGGTGCATTGTCCTGGGGCAGGTGTTCTGGCCTTTTGTGATGAAATCTCTTCCTGAACTCCCTCAAAGCCTTCACAAAGTTCTCTTTGTTGACTGTCTGAGAACCTAGTGGATGTAGGTGCTGCCCTTGCTTTAAAAAAAAAAAAACAACCAAAAGTGGCGGGGGGATTATCATAAATTTCCCAGTGGACTTGCTTTGCTTGGCTTTTTATGTTATCAAAAAATAGATGTTCAGCTCACACAAGTTAATCCAAAAGTAGTCTAAAGCATTCCATAACTTTCTGTAGCATTTTTGCCCAGTTTAACACAAAACTTTATTACATAGCAAGCTTCCAAATTGTCTCCATGTTTCGATTGCATTCTGCAAACTAGTCAGCTGTGACAAGCAGTGTCTAGTAGAGTGTGTTCAAAGTGCTGTTACAGCCGTCTCCTTCAAGCTAGAATAAAAAGTTGGCAGGTCGGCTTATTTAATGTATAACAATGATATACTAAAATTACAGTAATCTAGGATAACTGCCTCTCTTAAAAAAAGTCGCAAAAACTTCTGGAATGCACCTTGTATTTCTTGTTGACAAAAATGTGTAACTTCTAATGGTTATTATTTTGATTAATGTAATGTATTCTGAGCAGAGGTATACTGTTTTAAAGTTTATGGTTAAAAACCATGATGATTTTTGCATCAAACTGATATTGTGCTTCCATTCACTTACCCCTACTGTTTCCTCTTATTTCATATATTTTTTAAATTTAATTTCTCATTTCAATTGTTATTCAATTACTAGGTATTCACTTCAATTTTTCATCCAAATAAATCTTAATAGACATTCATCTTGTTGATTTCAAGCCTTCTCTTAGCTTTTATCTCAAGCTGATGTGGTATTATTTCTCTCACCAAGTGATCTTATAGCTTTCACTCAATCCATTTCCGGACCATAATTCTAATGAAATACATTGTCCATACGTTTCAATTAATTCTGAAAATTACTAAGAGTTTGGAACAATTTGGTAAAATGACTTTTTCATTGTTATTAAGATAGTGTTTGTAACACTACAAAAGGTTCTCAGTTAAAATAATAAAAGATTTCAATTGAAATATGAAAACTTTAGAACGTGAGGTGTTTAAAACCAGGTTATTTCAGGTAAATCTGGTAAGGAAGCTTGTTTTGCAACCACACAGTTTCAGGTTCAGTTCCAATGTATTGCACATTTTCTAGTATAGTCCTGGGCTGACCAATACCTCATAAGTGAATCAGATGGCTGGAAACTGTGAGGAAACTCATCACACACATATATATGCATGCGTGTTTGCTTATGTCTGTGTTGTGTTTATCACCTTCCCCCCCCCCCCCCATCACTTGACAACTGGAGCTGATTAGTTTGCATCCCTGAAACTTAGTGGTTCAGCAAAAGAGACCAACAGAATAGATGGCAAACTTAAAAATAGATATTGGGTGGTTGATGTGTTTGATTAAATCCTTCAAGCCAGTGCTCCAGTATGGTCGCAGTCCAATGATTGAAACATGCAAAAGAGAGATGATTAGAACTTTATTTAATTGAATAAACCTATGATTAAAAGCATCCCACTTGTAACCATTCCAGCTTTAATGGAATATCTAAGGCTAGATTACTGGATATGTCCTTCCTTGTTTAAGCTGGTGGAGTGTGATTAAAGCAATATTTTTATCAGGTTGAGTGACCATGTATAGACTCCGTTATTGCCATGTTATTTGTAATAAGAAGAATGCAGTATTTACCTATACCTTTTAAGAGATTCTGTGCTCAAATCCTACCTTTCATTCATTCATCAGACACAGGCAAAAACAATTTCTAATAATAAATTTCTTTGACTTTATTTCTGTCCTCCCTACAAATTGATAGTGTTGCATTAATCTAAGAAATCATTATTAACCCTGCTACATCAAAGACAGAGTCTAATAGATTTGTATAAGCTAAATTCCTGGCAATTACATCTGTTAATTTCCACCAGGGCCTTCCTTTGACTGCAGTTAGCAGATCAGTAGATTCTCTCAACTACATACACAAAAAGATCAGTCATTCTTACCATCATATGATATATACTTCACCCAGCTTCCACATCAGTCTTAATCTGTTATTTTGTCTATGATTAGACACTTGTATATCTTCTCAATGAAAGGAAAGAATCAGTTTTACTTTCAAGCTTTCAATATTGCTAATATTAGGGGCAAGTGGTTTGGCAGAATTGGTAGAGTGGAGAACAAAATGTTTTGCAGTTAATTGTTATGGTTCTTTGTGGTCTGAGTTCAAATCTTGCTAAGGTCAGGTTTTCTCTTCATCCTTCCTGGGTAGGTAAAATTGATAACTGATTTAACCAATTATACCCATCACGAAATTTGAGGCCTTATATCCATCAAAAACTAGTGTTATTAATATTGGTTTCAAATTTTGACACAAAACCAGCAATTTTGAGAGAAGGGGTAACCTGATTACATTGGCCCCAGTACTCAACTGGTACTTATTTTACTGACCCTGAAAGAATGAAAGGCAAAGTTGACTTCAGTGACATTTGAACTCAGAACAAAATGCTGCTGAGCATTCTGCCTAACTTGCTAACATTTCTTCCAGCTCAATGCCAGACTAGTGTTACTAATATTGATTTCAAATTTTGGCATAAGGCCAGCACTTTCAGGGAGATGTTAAATCGACCACATTGACCCCAGTGTTCAACTGGTCCTCATTTTAGCGACCCTCAAGGGATGAAAGTTGACCCAGTGTCCTTTGAACTCAGAATGTGATGATAGATGACCTGCTGCTAAGTATTCTGCCAAGCATGCTAATGGTTCTGTCAGTTTGCTACCTTACTGGTGTTACTAATATTTAAGGTTTCATTTATTTGTTGTTACTTCTGTAATGAAACCAATATGCGTTTTTCACCTTGTAGTTATTTGATTACAGGTAAGTTCACTGCCATCAGTTCATTGCAGGAGAGTTCATGGCCATTAATTCATCGTGAAGAAAGTTCACCATGAGGAAAGTTCACCGCAACGAAAGTTTACCGAGAAAATATATTCTTAGTATCTCACCATTAATAGTTAAAAACTATTTTATTGAAAAATAAAGCAAAAAAAAAATGGTGACTTGACGATGGTGGACTTTCCCTGCAATGAAATGATGACAGTGAACTTACCAGACATGTATTCAGTCATGCGTGCACATATATTAGATATGTAGTGCCACTACTTGCTTCTATCAACAATTGAGCAACACTTTCATCTGTTGCTGGTTTCAGTCATTAGACAGCAACCATAGTGAGGAACTGTCTTCAAGAGTTTAATCAAACAAAGGGTCCTCAGTTTTTACCTTTCAAGTCTGGTATTTATTCTATAAATATCTTTTGCCAAACTGCTAAGTTACAGGGACATAAGCAAACCAACACCAGTTGCCACTTGACGGATGAGGGTTTGGAGGAACAAACACAACCACAAAGACATTCACATAAATATATATGTACACAACAGGCTTCTACACAGTTTCCATCTACCATATTCGCTCAACAGGCACTAGTCAGCCTGAGGCTATAGTAAGAGGCACTTGCTCTATAAGCTGTACAGTGGGACTGAACCCCAAACTACACGGTTGCAAAGCAACCTTCTTAACCACACAGCGTTGCCTGCACCTTATTTTATTATTTTTTTTACCCTTATAATAACTTGTCTCTCTCAAATAACAAGTTAGGTACCATTTCTACTTTAGTATAGGGAGTGCATATGCTTCTATTCATTTCATTACACTGTGTAACATGATTCTTGTCCTTGGGTAGCAACTATTATTTCCTATTTGCTTACCCCTAGAAAGTATGGAAACTGACTAATATTTCCTTCCAACTTCGCTTCTGTTACATTTATTTAAAATGTCAAAGAATCCCCCTCAGCATATGGCTATGATGCTCCCCCATTACAGGAGCTGTTTGTAATCAGAGGATGCACATATTGTCAGCTACTAAGGGACATGCTCAAGTGTTTAAGGTCAAGCAACTGACAAACAAATTTGTGGTATTGAGCAGAATATTTGCTATAATGATATTTCTGCTTCAGAAACCCAGTGCTGAATCTGTTTTAAATGTAATGGAAAATAGGTCAGTTTCAAAACATTGATGTCCAGATCACAAAAGCAAAGTTTGAAGGGAATAGTAGTCATTTCGTTTGATTCCCAGATAGAAGCAAATAAGATATAACACTTACTAACCAAAGACCAAAAAAAAAAGAAATTAAAATTTTGTGACACTGTGTTATCCTTACTGTATCTTACTCTGTTCTTGATGAACCAACCAACCAACCTTTCCACTCCAGATCTACATCCTCCTGCAATACTCACTCTCCCCTCATTTTCATCTCTTCCAGTAATCCAATAAAGGAACTCTGTTGTGTTCACGCGACCTACTAGAAATTGTGAGTAAATCTTCCTCAAATCACACCTCACCATCTAATTAAATAAAGATATTGTAATCCTATTCACTACTAAAAAAGGCAACATGGCTTTGACTGGAACACTTTTGACCATAAGGTCAGGTTCAGTCTAAGCTGATCATAGGCAAAACCTCATCATCTTAGGTGTAATTTTTTTGTTTTTTTTATAATTGGTATCAACTATCTTGCAATACTTTCAAAAGAGGAAGGACACTGCCAGCACTTCAAGTCTGATTAACTAATAATTAAAAGAGAAGTAACAGCAAAGAATAAATTACAAATACCAGTTACAAAAAAAAAATAATAATTATAATTGTAAGTAACTAATATATAAACAAAAGAACATTGTTGCCTGTCTGTCTGTCTCTTATCTGTCACATGACTTTGTCTGCTACTCATTTCATTTATAGACACTTTGGTACAATATACCAGCTGTTCAATTTATTATCATACTGTCACTTTTAGTCTCCATTGCATTGGAAAACAATTATTCCTCAGTTTCTGATGTTAAAATAATTTCATATAATGTATATATCTTCTATCTTCAGTAAATTCATTGTAATTCCTGCTAAATTTCTGGTCTCTCTCTCTCTATCTTTCTGACTATTTAGGAGCAACCAAATTCTCTTTTATTAAGGTCATCAAGACAAATTCAAAACTGATTTCCTATCACATTTTTAATTCCATCTGTTTAGATCCTTCCATGACCATTCCATCTCTTTTTCCAGACATATTATACCCTTTACTATTCAATGTCTCTCTTTCTATGACAGTAAGATGTGTGTGATTTAGGGAAGATTTCATAACTATTTCTATCAGGTTGAGCAACTACATAGGAATTTTCTAATAGGCTCATCTAATCATCTAGTCACATCAGATGGTTTGCTATTCAAATTATGGAGCCAAGACCTGTTATATGTTTCATGACATATTTAATACTCTGACACATTACATTGGAGACCCCCTTCAGTCACGAATGACCATGGGATTGCACCTAGAAAGTTACCCTCTAAGGCATAAGTCCAGGCAAGGTTGTTTATGGAAGACCAGCAGTCGCCCATGCATACCAGCCTCCCCTCTTCATGCCACCAATGTTATCCAAGGCAAAGGCTGATACAACTTGGCACCAGTGGCATCACAACTCATTTCTACAGCTGAGTAAACTGGAGCAACGTGAAATAAAGTGTTTTTCTCAAGAACACAACACACAGCCCGGTCTGGGATTTGAACTCACAACCTCACGGTCATAAGTCAGTGGCTAAAATGACAAGTTAATTTGTGAAGTGTGAAAGACCTTGTACATTTGACATTATTATTGAGTTGAGTTTGCAGGTTAATGACAGCAATGGTATGTGGTTGTGCACTGGGGTAATAATAGTGGTTGGTGTTGTGTGAGGGCCAGAAGTTTTTCTTTATTTCTTTTGCCAGGTACATCACTGCTAAAAAGGAATTTTCTTGTTTTGGGAGGGGTTGTTGTCTGGAGTTGGTATGATTGCTCTGTTGAATATGGTTGTAGTAATATGGTTTGCAACTGTTGATTTTACAGTAGATATCTGGGTGACTACTGTGTTTCGATGAAAGTCTGGACCAACACAGCCACTGGAAGGAATGTTTCTACTGTGGATTCAATAGTGGTTTGGTGTCATGCTTTTACTAGCGCATCAAGTGAAAGGAAAGTCACACATCAGATATAATCTTTCATGTTGGGAATAGTAACAGATTTTAGGATTCCAAGTTACATGTGTAGAAGTTATTAAATGTGATTTAGCATTTAATAGTGGTAGTGTAAGATGTGTGGTTTGGCTTTGGCTGTTATTGTTTGTACGAACAATGTGTCTTGTCCTAGGTAAATGGGTGAAGTTATAGTCACTGCATTTGCATAGTCTCTCACATTGTGAATAGTGGCATATTTTGGAGTTTCCTGCATTCATAATTTTACTTTATTTACAGTTGGCAGATCTATGATGGAGCTGTCAGGTATACATTCAGAAGTGGACAGTGGGGGAAGAAAAGAATGATTCGTCACTAATTGGAGTAGTAGTAGTAGTGGTAATGGTAGTAGCAGTAGAATAGGATGACAATGATGGTGATGAATATCTCGTGTTATTCTGAGAAGCATTTGAGTGGCCTGACTATAAAGAAGAGCTAGGACTTGTGTTGTTTGATAGGTCACCAAATGTTCTAGTTTTGATGAGTGACTTCCAATGCTTATTGTTGTTGTTTAGTTGTGGAAAAGGTAGTAGCAGTAGAACATGCTGACAATGATGATGATGGGTCACTTGTGGTATTGCAAGAAAATAAGGAAGTGGACAGCTGAACTGTGAAGGGCTTTTGATTGTGGAGTTTAATAGTGCATCAATTGTGCTAGTATTGAAGAGTGGCCATGGTTGTTGTTGATAATTTTAATCCTAATGTTGAGGATGCTTTAGTTTAGTAATATATCTTTCTAGGGATTTTGGGGAGGGGGTTCTTTTTATTTATTTTAGTTCTTTGTTCTTGTTTTGTGAAGAAACCTAACATCAAGACACTTTTTATGGATCAATTTTTAAACACTATTTTCTAAGCCCGAGAAAGATAAGTAGAGGGTGTAATTCCTGAATTTTGCACCCCAACAAAATTTTAGGGCGTGCAATTGCACCCCCTGGACTTGGGCCTTTGCTCGTACCCTAAAAGATCTCCTACCACCTCCCAAACTCCACCCTAGGTCTTGTCATTAACAACTTTCAGGCAGTGTTTATTCCAGACTCTATTATTAAACACCAGTGTCTTTTTTCTCTTTTTAAAGATGGTACTGTGTGATTTGAAGGAGAATTGGTTTGCTATTTCCAGCAGACATAAATTTCAAAATTTTCTTTAAATTTGTCTGCCAGTGGGATCCAATCCAAATTCTATATTTTCTGGAATTGATTAGATCTCGCATCATCATTCATATTTCCTTTTTCAAACATTTCTTTTGCTCTTCTTTTGATATCATTACTATTTGTCTTCAGTGGTGATGATGATGATGGTGAAAGGAGATGGAAGAGGATAATGTTTGTTTTTCTTCCTTTCTTTCTCAACATATAACTGTAGTTTAACACTAAAACAAAGATCAAAAAGGTTGCCCAAATCAAATTAACAGTAGTTAATTCAAACCAATTTAGATCTAAGTTCAATGTGACCAGTACTTTTATACATTAGAAATATTAAAATCTTCATAAACTTAATAACCATAGTTGTCAATAAACAAAACAAATTTTAATCATTAAATTTCTTAAAATAGACACTGTAAAAACAACAAACAAACCTTATTTTTAAACAATGAAAATAATAAAATAGTAGGAGAAAAAAAAAACCTATGAATAATAAATTTTATCAGAAAATTATTGAAGATAATATTAGTTGGAAACATAGGGAAATAATAACGAAGATAATGAGAGAAAAAAAATCTAGAAAACGTTAATTATTGGATAATTTTAATACTGTATGTTGTCATAAATATGCAGAAATAACTAACTCTTAGTACATGTGTTGATATATTGTGTGTATATGTGTATTTTCATGTATATATTTCTTATTGTTGTTTAGTGCCAAATCATTCTTGATTGAGCAAATCTATGATTAATGGAAGGATTTCTGATTGCAGTTTCCCCATCATTTTCAGGGTATGTCTGGGTATAGTATCCAATGTGTCGTTTCCTTATTTATGACGGTAGGATGCATTTTGAGGTAGATATGGCTGCTTTCTCTAGCTTGTCAAGCAACTATGAAGCTCCCTTGTATATGTATGTTTGTTTGTTGTTTAGCACGAGGTCATTTGTGATCAAGCAGACCTATGACCAAAGCATTATAGCCTTGACCACTGTTATTTTAATGATATCTCTGAGACACAAAGATCAAATGATGTAATTTGGTGGAGACTTGGCTGCTACTTCTAGCATGTCTTGTAAACAAGTACAGGCTTCTTTGTTATGTTATTGCATAGCTGTGTGCGTGTGGGTATGTGATTTTGTAGAATAGCTTCACTAATTGATTGGCATTCTAACTGTTACCACCCTTGCTTCTTTTCTGGTGCATTACCATATTTATTCATGTATAGTTCATACTCTACTTGATTTTAACTGTAAAAATGAGGGTGTGACATATGCGGGTCAAACCTAAAACTATGCAAGCAAAAAATTTTATATGAAGATTTAACACTAAATTAGGGATGTGGCTTATACATGAATAAGTATGGTAATTATATTCACAATATTTTAGCTAGTATATTTATCCATTTTTAAGATGGTAGTATGATATTTGAAGGAAATTTACACCTGGCTTGCTGTTTCTAGCAGGTCAATTGTTTGAATAGAGGTACCTGAAGAGAAGCTTTTGAATTTCTATTGAAGAATTGTTTTCTCTGCATTATCATTTCTACTTGATATTCCCGTCTCACAAAATAATTTAATCTTATTTAGATTGGCAGAATAGGTAAAGTATCAGACAAAATACTTTGCAGTATTTGTTTTCCTCCTTTAATGTTCTGAGTTCAAATCCTACCAATATTGATATTTTCTCCTTTGTCTTTTTAAGGTTGATATGATAATTATCTGTAAAGTCTGGATCAATAATACCTTTCACCTAAATTTATGGTCTTTGGATTAATTCAGAAATTTTTTTTTTTCAAAGCAGGCAAGTATCAGTAGCATAAATGGTTAGTGTTCCAAAGCAGCTACTTGAAATATGTGTTCTTGGCTATAAAAATAAGTTGACAGAGTTGCAGAAACAGCACAAGATTAAATTCCTGATATTGCTTGGTTGCATTACTTTGAGTTGATTAGTATGGGTAGCGATGTACACTTAGTTTATTTGGAATTATTCAGACAGGGATAGAATTAAAATGCTACGTTTCAAAGTTTGCAGAGAAACAATTCTGTTCTATTGTAGCAAGGACTGGACAATAATAGAAACACAGGCAGAATAGATAAATACTGGACATCACTGTCTTTTAAGATTTGCACTTGGAAGTTCATTTTCAAGAACAGCAAATAATGAAATGCTAATTGGAAGAGCGCAGACTTTCTCAGCTGATAACATTGTACATTCAAAATGATCAATGGATGTGCTTTGACTGAACGTGCTTTGAAAAGACTAAATATACTATTGGCCACAATTTTGAATTACAAAAATAATACTACAGAGCCTTATAAGGAGCCTTGTGAAAGAGAAACATTTCCCAAATTAATGAAGATTTAGCAAGATACAATGTAAGATTTAATGAAGATGCCAACCATGCCATAGACAAGGACTAAGAAATGGATTTAAAAGATGATGTTGAAGAAAAATAACATATCTTAAGTTCAAATTCCACCAGGATCAACTACTACATTTCTCTCCTCTTGCAACCAATTGTTGATTTTATTTTGCATCAGTTGACAATCTAACTCTTTTACAAATCTCTGACCTTTTACCAACATAAGAGAGCCATCATTAATATCATTGAGAAAAACAGATTAGAAGAGTTGTTTGAGTGTCAGGTAAAATACGGTATTTGTTTCAGCTCCATATGTTGAGTTCAAATCCAACTAAGGTCAACTTTATCTTTGTTACTTTCAGAATCATTAAAATAAATACCAGTCAAATACTGTGGTCAATAATTGGAACTGCTCTAAGAATGCACCTGTTGGTACAGAGAACAACAGATGAGAGAGGGTACTTGCCCTTGGTGGTCAGAGTGAGTTTGCATCCATATGGTTTCCTAATTAACCTTAGTTTGAGGTCTTCCTATATCGAGAAGACTGAATTATCCCTGTATTTATGCATTTATAATTCTGTAAATCAAATAACCACAGAAAATCATTGCAAAAAATGCACATGTCTGTTTATACATTTATATATTTGTATATTATTTATACTTTTTACTTCATCCTGTTTCCTTCTCATCCTCTTTATGTAAGCTTTGATACTATATTCAGCATGTCCTTGCAATATTTCCTTTATCTGAGACCACAGTGGCAAAATAAAAAAAAACAGAAATTCATTATCATAAAGGTGGCAAGCTGACATAATTGTTACCACAGCAAACAAAATAAGAAGTATTTCTTCTGACTTTATGTTGCTGAGATCAACTTTCAGAGTCAATAAAATAAGAACCAATCAAGTACTGAGTTTGATGCACTCCTCCTCCTCCTCCTCCCAATCATAAGGTAGTGAGTTCAACTCCTGGACCAGGCTGCGCGCTGTGTTCTTGAACAAGACACTTTATTCCATGTTGCTCCAGTTCACTCAGCTGTAGAAATGCAACGTCACTGGTACCAAGTTGTATTGGTCTTTACCTTTCTCCTGAATAACATCAGTGGCATGGAGAGAAGAGGGTGGTATGCATGGGTAACTGCTGGTCTTCCATAAACAATCTTGCTTGGAGTTGTGCCTCGGAGGGTAACTTTCTAGGTGCAATCCCATGGTTATTCATGACTGGAGGGGGTCCTTTTTTTTCAGTAAACCCTTCACTAAAAACCATATCAGGTAAGACACTAATGCTGTGTTATATTGTTAGTTTACTCAATAAATATGGACCTGTGTATGTGTCTAGGTGCTGGGGTAGCTTAATAGTTAAAGAAATTTACTCGGCAATCATGAAGCCCTGGTTTCAATCTCACTAAGTGGCACATTGGGAAACTCTTTAGATTTGGGTCATCGACCCAAGCTCTGTGACTAAAATTGTTTAGGTGGAGAGTGTATAGAAGCTTGTAGGGTAGAAGGTAACTGTAATTCAAGAGCTAGCTACCCTTTTCACACACTGTGTCGTGCTTCCAGACAATTCGAGGATTAAAGAAGTGCCATTTTGATAAGTAAGCAATCTAGTTGAAGGAACAATGTGAATACTCTTTGCTGAAGCCAATAGTGAGTTCTTTCACATTTGTGTATCATAGGGCGGGAGTGTATGAGAGGGAAGGTGTGTGTGTGAAAGAGAGTGTGTGTTGGGAACCCTAAAATTAAGTCTAACCAGTTCTTCTGATTAATGACTTCCCCCTTAGCAGAAGGAAATGAAAGAAAATGAAGAGACCTAATATTAATTCTCACCAGAACTATTATTAGATAAATGAATATGTATGTGTATGTATGGCATGTGTGTGTGTGAGAGAGAGAGAGAGAGAGAGAGAGAGAGAGAGAGAGAGAGAGAGAGAGAGAGAGAAAGAGAAAGAGAAAGTGGGAAATCATCAATTAACCTCCTTTTTATGACCTTAGCTTATTACAATAACGAAAATGAAACAATGTATTATGGTAGGTCTCTTTCCGAGAAGGTCAGAAAGAGTCACAGAATTTAGGTTTCCAATTCATCTCAATTGAAAATGTTAACTAGAATATTTTGGAAGAACTACGTGAAATGACATAGTTTATGATGAGTAAAAAAAAATGTGTTTAAAATTAAACTGACAGGTTGGCTGATGTAGTAGGGTTAATTACAAAATACATGCTTATATGTTTATGTGTTAAGATGTATAATGCATGTATATACATACATGTTTACATATGTTTTTATAGGTTAAGATATATAATTACATGTTTACATATATAATTACATAGATGTTTACATGTTTATTTGCCTACATATGTACATTTACATGTAAACATGGTATAGCTTTTAAGAAATTAGAAAATACAGATGAAAACATAAGCAATCTTTCCGCTCAAACATAGAACTTGAGATCATATTTATACTGTCGACACTTGAATAGTTACTATTCTACGATATCTCCTCAAAAACTTTGATACTAAAGACTGGTTGCATTCATGAAATTATGGAAAATACAATGTGAAAATGATGATGACAACAACAATGATGCTTTAATAGTGATGGTTTGTGGAAAGGTGGTGAGCTGGCAGAACCATTTGCACCCTGGGGAAAATGCTAAGTGGCATTTTGACTGTCTTTACATCCCGAGTTCAAATTCCATCAAGGTTGACTTTGCCTTTCATCCTGTTGGGGTTGATAAAATAAGAACCAGGTAAGCACTTGGGTCATTGTAATTGACTTGCACCCTCCCCCACAATTGCTGGCCTTGTGCCAAAATTTGAAACCAATATTGATGGTGGTAGTGGTTAGGCGGAGAACTGGCAGAACCATTAGCATGCTGGACAAAATATTCGGTGGCATTTCAACCATCTTCATGTCCTGAGGTAAATTCTGCCATGGTCAACTTTGCCTTTCATCCTTCAGGGTCGATAAAGTATGTACCAGTTGAATACTGGGTTGATGTAATCGACTTAGCCCCACCCATAACATTACTGGTTTTTGTGTCAAAATGTGAAACCAATATTGATGGTGGTGGTAAGGTGATGAGCCTGCAAAACTGGCAGAACCATTAATGTGCTTAGTGGCATTTCAACCATCTTTATAGCTAGAGTTCAAACTCCACCAAGGTCAACTTAACATTTCATCCTTTCAGGATTGAGAAAATAAGTACCAGTTGAATACTAGGGTTGAAGTAATTGACTTTCCCCCTTCTTCACAATTGCTAGCCTAGTGCCAAAATATGAAACCAATATTGATGGTGGTGAGCTTGTAGAACTGACAGAATCATTAGCATGCAGGGAAAAATGCTTAGTGAAACTTCAACCATCTGTATATCCTGAGTTCCAAATTTGAAACCAGTACTGATAGTGATGGTGGCAATGATGACAATGATGATAATGGAGGTGAGGTTTAAGAAGATGAAGCAACAACAACAATCAGTGTTATCCATAGAAAGGTTTAAAATTTGAAACTTCTCTCTTCTTTCAACTAACCAGTTGGTTATATACCACACATGTTTAAGCTCACTTTGTGGAACTGCTTTTCTTTCACTAATTATCTATGCCACAATACTAGAGAACAGTGCTACTCAAAGTAGTGGTCTACGGACCAATGCCAGTCTGTGAGCCATCAGCTGCTGGTACATGGCAAGTTTCCAGAAAAGAAAGAAACATAAAATGCTTATGTACTTATTGTATAAAAAAAAATTGTCAACTTTTATTATATTCTTTATATATATTGTTTTCAGTATAAATTAATATTACTAAGAAATATTACCGGTCCCTGGCACATTGAAAAAAAACAAAAAAAACTGTCAGTATGTCACATCAGATAGTTTGAGAAGCACTACTCTAGAATATCTTTCCTGACGTATCAAAGATGTGTTTTTCTTTCCACATACCTAACAGACACAAACTCTGTATTACAAACAATTACAGGATCACACAGAAAAAGATCTTGAAAATGATCTAGAATTTGGAGAGGCTAGTAAAGTACCAAATTAGATGCTGTTGTTGTTCAGCCAGAGGTCAGACAAGACCAAAGATCAAAGGTATTCCAGACATGACCACCCTATAACAGGGACTACATTGACCAGTGTGTCCCTCATTTTTAAGATGAAAGGGTATAAATTTTCCTAACAGATCAAATGAGACTATGTAGAGGCTCTGTAATTAGCTAATTAATTAATAAATTAAGCTGGTTTTTGGAACAAGTGGATGCTTTCAAAAAGGCTGTTTTACATCAGAGAGCTATCATGCTAGGTTTTCAAATCAAACAGAAGACAGCTTTGAAGATAGTTTTCAATTCATATTGGTAGACTAATTGACACTCAATTGGGTTGGTATCAAAAGGGTTAAACAATGGAATAAGACAATGAAGACACACAATAAAAGAGCTTGTTACTATGACAATGAGGTTTCTAAGACAGTCATAGTTACGAAACAACCTAGGAAAGATACAGCTGACTTCATCTTTATTCAATATTTGCCAAAAGAAATGTAAATGATGACTAATTTGAATGTTAAATACAGTTTGGTTTTTTTTTTTTAACATACTCTTTATTCATGTTAAAGTGTGATCTATCAAGAGAGAGAAAGAAAAGGGAGAGAGAGAGAAAGGAAAGAGAAAGAGAGAGAGACTGGCAGAGCTAGAGAGAAAAAGAAAGGAGAAGTGTATTTGCTTGGGAAATAATGTATTTGTGAGTGTACATATGTGCTCAGATGAACAAAGCTCTCACACACCTACATGTGTGGGTGTGGTGTGATGTAAACTTTGAGGATATGATGGTGTTGTTCAGCTCCAGGTTAAACCTGATCAAGTAGACCTGTGATCAAAAGCATTCCAACCATAGCCATCCCATTTTTTTTTCCAATGCGAAAGGAACCCAGGACTATACTACCTAAATTATTGTTTTAACCTGATAGAATATGATTTGCAGGAGATTTGGCTGCTATTTCTAGCAGGATGAGTGACGACATAAACACTCCTTTGTTGCCTCAAGAGGACATGATTGTACTTTTAGGTGTGTGTGTGTGTGTGTGACAAATAGTTGGCAGTAATTTTTCTGATCAACAATTAAAAGCTGCTAAACGATGTTATAATTATAGTTAAACACACTAAAACCATCAGGCTATGTTCTCACACTGAATGAAGACATCTTTGAAGATTGTTTTCAATCTATATCGGTAGAATTTTGTTCTTTATCACTAAGTTAGGAGAAAGGGTAGTGCCAGTATCGACCGGTATTTTATTTTATTGACCCCAAAAGAGATGAAAAGCAAAGATGACCTTGGTGGGGTTTTTTTTTTTTTTTTTAATCTCAGAACTCTAGGAACCAGAATAAATGCTATGCTTCATCGTCTGATGCTCTCAAATGATGCTGCCAAATTTTCCACCCTAACACTTTAATGGTGTGGCAAAATACACAAAGGAATATGAAATCAAACGCCAAATGTAAAGACACAATAAATGTGTCTGTACCATTCTACTATTCTAAAAAGCTTCATTCTGATTCCTCTAAAAATTTCCACTTTCTAGATGTACAAATGACCTTGATATAATTTCATGTATAATTGATTTCTATAACTTCACTAAGAGTTTTTTTTAGCAGAACTGTGATACTAAACAATACTTTTAGTATTTTTTAATACTGAACAACCTTTTCCTAAACAAGAGTAATTTTTTTTTCACAAGCAGAGTTAAACCAGTGGTCCCTAAACTTTTTCAGGCTGCCACCCACTCGGCACCCAGGCCACAGCAGCCCTCTCCCCCACTACAAATATAAGCCACTTTCATTTTCAAATTCAAAGCAACTATATTTCACAAATATAACTTAACCTAACCCTAACCCTAATTGCTATTTCTACCATGTCAAGCTACCATGTAGGATGCTCTCATAATCTCTGTTGTTTCATATTCATGTTACTGTTGAAACTCCTGATCATCTCTAACAGTTGTGACCTATAACTGAAGGCATGCTAACTGTGAAAATCCAGTTTTTTCTATATATTTTGTTTGTTTCAGTCATTTGATTGTGGCCATGCTGGGGCACCACCTTGAAGCATTTTAGTCAAATAAATTGACTCCAGGACTTATTTTTTAAAGTCTAGCATTCATTCTATCATTCCCTGTTGCTGAACTGCCAAGTTATGGGGATGTAAACACACCAACACCAGTAGATAAACAGTGATGGGAGACAAACACAGACACACACACATATATGAGTGAGTGGACAAACAAAAGAAGAGCACTCAAATTTATTGGGAGTTACATGTATGGATCAAAACAGTTTGATTCAAATTCATTGGTAATATGAGTTTCAAGTGTGATGCTAATCATCAGCTATTCAAATTCAAATTGGCTGACAACTAGCCATCATGCTTCAAACTCAAGAGTACCAACAAATTTGAATCAGACTGTTTTGATCCATCCATATATATATATATATATATATATATATATATATATATATATATATATGTATACATGACACACTTCTTTCATGTTTCTGTTCACCAAATCGACTCACAAGGCTTTGGTTGGTCCAGGGCTATAGTAGAAGACACCTAGTCAATGTGTCACACAGTGGTACTGAATCTGGAACCATGTGGTTGGGAAGCAAGCTTCTTACTACAAACCCACGCCTGCACCTATATTTCTATATCAAGAACTAAATAATCTAAGATGCCATTTCCCCATTTTGTTTTTCTTTACACAAATCATGCATAATTTAAGGAGACTTAGCTACTATTTCTTGTAAGAGGAATGGTCATGTAGATGCTCTCATTGAATCAATCAGACTGAGTATATCTAACATATACTCTTTGAATTAGGCATAGACATTTTCTTATAAATATTCCATTACATAGAGAATGTGGTTGTAGTCAGCACTCATGGCATTTACACAAGAGATGCAAAACAACAATTAACTTCGTTGGCCTTTGGACAGAATCAAAGAGAGGCAACAGCAGGTCGTGGTCACCAGATGAGAGGGACTGATTGAGTAAAAAGGAAAGGTAGGGGTTTTTGTACTAGCTACTGCTCATAGCAAATTTCACTTAAGACTAATCAAAAGAAGTGATGATGATAGTTGTGATGGTGGTGGCGTTAGTGATGGTTGCAACGATGATGAGGTGGGTGGTGTTGATGATGATGATGGCGGTGGTGACACTGACACAGGTTATATTGATGACGGTAAAGGTGGTGATGTTGATTATGATGGTAGTAACGCTGATGATGGTGGTGCTGCTGCTACTGGTGGTGACAATGATGATGGTAATGGTGGTGGGGGTGGCGATGATGATGATGATGAGAATGATGACACTGACAAAGGTTATATTGATGACAAAGTTGGTGATGTTATGATGGTAGCAATGATGATGATGATGATGATGATGCTGGTGGTAATACTATTGGTAATGGTAGTGATGGTGGCAATGATGATGGTGATGACGATGGTGACAATGATGAAAGTTATATTGATGATGACAGAGGTAATAATTTGGTAGTGGTGGTGGGAATGATGATGATAATGGTGCCAGTGACGATGGTGGTGATATGATGATGATGGTGGCAACAATGACAGATATATTGATGATAACAAAAGCAGTGATGATAATGATGATAGCAAAAATTATGGTAATAGTGGTGGTGGTGGTAATGGTGGTGGTGGTGGTACTGTTAATATTAATGCTTTGCTGTATGAGCAAGATTTCACTGAAAACAAAACCAAGACAAAACACACCACCCTATCATACATAATGAAGATTATGATTAAATTTAGCAGTCGGGATTTTTCCATCATTGCTTTGCGAAGGATTGAAATTGAAACTGATCAGTGTAACGGCATCTTTCAATTTTGTTCTTTTATTGGCAAACTTCCATTGCAATATTGGAGGTGTCAAAGGTCGGTGTCTTTTAGTTTGTTTATCTATGTAAGCTCTCCACATCTCAGTACGCTCCTCTCATCTTGGTTATAGTCATTCTAATTCCTCTTTTCTCAGAATAGAAAAGTAGTAATAAAATAAGAAAACCATAATTTTCTAACGAATTTTATACATAATATCCTTGTGCGTATGCATATATGAACACTAGAGTGTGAAAAAGAAGGAGAAAAGAGTCTATTGAATACTGAAGGTGGAGTTTATTTACTGTATTTATTGGAATCTGGAAACTTCACAAATCATTACTCCCGAATTTCTCATTTATGATCTTCGGATGATTGAGATCAATGGATCAGGGAGGAATATTATAAATAGAAAATGCAGAAACACACACATACATGCATATTTATATCTATATCTATTTCTATATAACCACATGTTACAAGGCTGAACATTTGGAATGCAGGTACAGTCCATTCAATAGGTTACTACATGGTTTTCCATACTTGCTGACACAAGGCTACTTTGAAAGACATTTGCCCACAATGCTGCACAGTGAGTTGAACCCAGGACTTTGTGGTTCTGAAGCAAACTTCTTACCCATCCAGCCATACCCGCATTGAAGACATAGCAATTTGAAATTGTTACACAGTGTAGAAATCCTGAGTGTGAATATGTGTGTGTTTCTGTGTTCTGTCTTTATGTTGATACTGTTTAAAAAGAGGTGCTCTTTGCTTATGTTCTGTGACCTAGCAGTTTGACAAATAGTTATCGATAAAATAAGAACAAGACTTGAAAATAAGTACTAGGGCTAATAGGAAATCAGCTAAAACTATTCAAAGCAGTGCCCCAGCATGGCTGCAGGCCATTGACTCAAACAAAAAAATAAAAGTGTGTGTATGTCCACACACACACACAATCATCATCATCATCGTTTTAATGTCCACTTTTCCATACTGACATGGAATTTTTGTTGAGGTGTATTGTTTATGACCATATGCTCTTCCTGTCACCGACTTGCTCCTGTTTTTAAGTAAGGTAATATTTCCCCATAGCCAGGCATGTTTCATTGAAGATAAGGAACAAAGGATACCCGTTTACATGACAATGATGTTTATTTACAACTATCATGTGGCGCCAAGGCAAAGAGGCAGTAACACACACACACACACACACTTATGACAGGCTTCTTTCAGTTTCTATCTACCAAATCCACTGGTAGAACTTTAGTCAGTTTGGGGCTTTTTAGCAGAAGACACCTGCCCAATGTGCTATGCAGTGAGATTGAACCCAGAACTGTGTGGTTGGGAAGCAAGTGTCTTAACCACACAGCCACATTTGTACCTATATATATACATATATATAGCTACACCTGTGCCTTTGTGTGTGTGTGTATAGAGGCGCATGCATACACACTATGAGAATATGCTTCAACGTGTTCGATATATCTCTTTTGAATGATGTGAAGGAAACTTGCTTTAATTACAAGAGACGCTGAAGCCTAAATCTCAATACCTTTTATGGAATTGGCTCTATAAATTAGAAAGTAAAATAAGATTAAATTCTAGGTAGAAAGAATCTAATTAAACTTGTTTCCTTTGCTATCGGAATCTGATGCTTAACCAACTGGCAAATTCAACATCCTCTCAATATCAACAGTACTCTGATCCACTTAGCAACAGAATCTACACAACTGGGAGAGTAATTTAAATTTTTAAATTATGTACATTGTGTATTGTAAATGCCCTGCAGAAAATAAATTCAATTCTCAAGCAGCAGATGCATGCATACACACCACTTCCTCCTCCTATATCTTTTCCGACCCACAACAGAAAAGTTGTAAGTTGATAGTTGTAGTATGTGTTTTAGTAATAGTTTAGACATTGGCTGATACTTAAATCTCAAGTGCACAAGCAAATAGAAAAGTGAAAAATAGATCATATCGCTTCTCCGATATCATATATTAGCAACTTTTTGATGTTTGATGCTAATCTTTTATCACAATTATAGATATTAATCTCATGTGTATCATTCCTAACTAAGGTATCACAAGAATTAATCAAATCCCTAGGACTTTAGTTTTAGGGCTTTGTATTACAGTAGTTATTGGTAAATGTTTTAAGTGGTATCAGTAGTAAGCCATCAATCAAACTGCTTCTCCTGGGTGTAAGTTATACTGACCAAAGGTCATTGAGGTTTCTTACAGACTAGCAGAACATTCTCCAATGGTTGAAAACTGTTATGTTTGTTTGTTTATCTATCTTTGTTTTCATAATAAGCTTTCTAGTGAATGTTTTTATTGATAAACCATATTCTGCAAAAGGAAACAAACTACAGACCTGTTATAGAGGCTTCACATTGAATATAATGCTAATAAGAATTTAAAACCATTTTTAGATATTGAATTTTTTTCCTTTTTCCACTAATTTTACTTCAACTTATATTCCTATTCCTTTGTGATGTTGTTGTTTACCCCCTTTCCATCTTTGACCATCTCATATTTTATTCTTGGTTAGACATAGTGCATCTATGACTACAATATTCAAGACAATACATGAGGGAAATTTGGCGTCTATTTCTAGCAGGTCATGGGACCACATAATGACTCCTTTGTGGTTTATACTTATTGCTGATTAGGTAAGAAAAGTTAATACATACACTTGAACAGTTATATGGGTACAATATGATATGGGTAAATAGTAGAGTGTTCTTACTAGCACCAACTGCCTCTTATGATCTATTGATCTACCAAACAGCAAAGTAAATAAGATATCAAACTTAATTTTTTCCTGCCATGGTTTACTTAGCTGTGCAATAGGTAGGTGGATATGGTTCACTGAACAGAATCCACTCTTTCAACCACTCCTACTTCAGTGATAAAAATGAAAAGTTAACCAACTTACAATAATATGGGAAATGACAGAGCCTCTATGTAATCACTCAACCTGCTAGAAATGGCAAATAGATTTCCCTCAAGCACATCCTACCATTTAGAGAAGAAAAATATAATGGATAGACACATTCGACAATGTACTCCTAGATATATAAATGGATGGGATGGTCATGGTTGGAACATGTTTGATCATAGGTCTGCTTTCATCAGGGCTAACGTTCTTATGAACAACTACAACTACATCAAAATTGTATCTTTTATCTTTTACTTGTTTCGGTCATTGGATTATGGCCATATTGGGACAACATCTTGAAGGGTTTAGTCAAATTGCCCCTAGTACTTATGTTTTTTTTTTAAAGTCTGATACTTATTTTATCAGTCTCTTTCACTGAACCACTAAGTTTGATGATTTAAACACCAGCACCTATTGTCAAACGGGGGGGGGGGGAACAAACACACACACACAGCTCTGACAAAGTTTCCATTCATTTTCAAGGCATTGGTTGACCCAGGGATAATTGAAGACACTTGTCCAAGTTACCATGCAACAGGACTGAACCGAAACCATGGGACTGAACCCGAAACCAAACTGACCCTCTTAACCACACATGCACACACATACACGCAGCTATGTCTGCACTTATATATGAATATTGGTTTCAAATTTTGGCACAATGCCAGAAATTTTCGGGGGAGGGAGTAAGTTGATTAGATCAACCCCAGTGCTCAACTGGTTCTTATTCTATCAACTCCAAAAGGATGAAAGGCAAAGTCAACCTCAGTGGAATTTGTACTCAGAACATAAAGACAGACAAAATGCTGCTAAGCAGTGTGCCCAGCATGCTAACAATTCTGCCATTTCTCTGCTTTAACCTATGTATAAATATGAAAATAGAAATGTATGTAATATCAAAATACTAAAAATGTTTAACTTATTTACTTCTTTAATGTAGCATTTTATGAAAAATGTAGCGCCATTGGTTACAGGATTCCAATAGGCCAATCTCCGCTTCATTGCATTTACAATGGTAAAAACGATTCTTTGTGTAAGTCAGGCGGAACAAATACCACAAAGGATTTTCATCTCAAAGCACCAGTTTATCGGTGTTCTCAGCAATGTTAAAATTTTATGCTGATATATGGATATAGATATATAGATAGATTGTATCCATATGTGTATGGGTGTTTGTATGTGTCTCTCTTCACACACACATATATAGATATATACATGTGGATGATATTTACATATAATATACACACATAAATATGTACATTAATACACACAAACTTATATATGCGGAGGACATGGCAGTGTGGTTGACACACTTTCATCTTAACCATGTGGTTTTGTGTGTGACACCTTGGGCAAACATCTACTATAGCTCCAGGCACCAACCCAAGCCTTGTGAGCAAATTTGGTGGACGGAAATTGAAAGACACCAGTCATGTATGTATATGTGTGTGTGAGTATCCTTGTCTTGACATCAAGTGATGGTTGTAAATGAACAGTAAGGTAAACTAGCCTGTCTAATGGTCATTATCTTGGTCATCTTTCCATTTTTACAGACTATTGCAGGTCATAATAAGTCTGTAAGTTGGCAGAAACAGGAGAGCATATCAGATTCAAGATACTTTAAAGGAGAGTTTCTAAAAGAGTTTGCTAATTCCAACTACATTCAGGTATATATTGAACTTATTGAGTTGTTTTATGAACTTACCTATGGACTAAATTTTGTTTGCAACACCAATTTCCCCAGATTTCTGATTTTACTCTGTAATAACTTAAGTATTTGACTGCCTAATTTAAAAATATATATATATTAACATCTTTAGTAATGAAACTTCTTTAAAAGAAAAAAACTATCTATAACTACACTACATTCCCATTCATCAAACTTCTTGTTCTTGTCCAAGTACATTAATTAAATTTGAACTAGGAACTGTTACTTGTAAATCCAAGATAGGCTGCTGCTGAATGTACACGACTTAGTTGATAAGAGCCCTACTACCCTTAGTTTAAAAGTAAAGGCTTCTAATTTATAACCAGTTTAATACAAGGTGTAGTGTTTTGCAAGTTACTTGGTGACATCACTGGTGTTGGTGCAATGAAAAAAAAAAACCATTCGGTACACTATGTGAAGTGGTTGGTGTTAGGAAGGGCATTCAGTCATAGAAACTTTGCCAAAGCAGACACTGGAACTCACAGAAGCTTTCTAGCTTGTTGGATTCTGTCAAACTACCCAATCCATGCTAGAATGGAATAGGGGACATTAAATGATAACAACAACAATATTATCCAGGAATAACAAGACCTGAAGATGATTGGCAACTAAACCAACTGAAACGCAGTGTAGATATAAATACAAAAAAGCCATCAGTAACACCCAACCTTTCTTGAGTTTATTGATATGTAAATGATTATAATCACATGAATTGACAATATTTTGGATATTTTTTCACAGATTCACATGACTCTCTTGACATCCAATTCCATTATTATGAATCTGAATTGGGAACTTGAATCATAATGAATCTTTCATTAGCTCGTTACACAACCATGGATACCATCCCTATGGATGCATTTCAGTTACTCTCTTTACAGAGCTTGGTGATCCTGACCATTGATCTTCTAGGATTTCCCCACTCAGCATCAATGTAAGAAGCACCGTTGGCTCAGTTGAGCTCTTTTGCTGCCTCTTCACAATCTGTCATGCTGCAGTCCCATGACTTTGTCGTATCCTTGACAGGGTGGATGAACGAGTGCTATGCCTTGCCAAGGGTAGCCCGTAATCATGCAGAGCATGGTTGCCATTCCATAAAGTATTTTCAAAATACCTGCACACCCATGGATAAATGCTGATCGGAGAGTATTGTAGTTCGCTTGAAGCACTGTGTATTGTTTGTAAAGAATAAAAAGTTTTGAATGGTACAACAATGCACTATAATACAAAAGATGGATTATATACCTGTTGTAATTTAGTTATCTATAGTCTGATGATATTTCGGAATACAATTCCTTCTTCAGATATTCTTAGACAGAGTCACTGCTATAATTATATATGTTATAGCTATATATTATGTATTATATATTATAGCAGCGACTTAATAAAATAACTTTGTCATTATTAAGCTGATGTTTGGAACATAGATTAACCTGAAATTTTGTATTATTTGAAAACCAGAAGTTTTGATCTAATAACCAAGGGTGGTCATAAGGAGATTGATTTTATAAAGGGCTAAAGATAAGGTTAATTGTTTCAGAAATTATAATTTTTAAGTGTTTAGTTTCTATTCACTGTGTTTTGAGTTCAAAGCTCACCAGGCTCTGATTTTACCTATTTATCAATCTGAGATTGATAAAATAAGAAGGAGTATATAGCACATAATTCATTGAATTGCATGCCATTCTTTACAAAAACTAACCTTATATTTTTTTATTTCTAAATAAAAAAGAAGTCAATATTATCAATCAAAAATTTATTTTCTTTCTCAATATCATTTTTACATATCTTTTCTTTCCAAATTAGCATTAAAAAAAATCACTCTTCCACTGGCTTTTGTCAATAAACTGCAGCTATGCTTTGGTTCTGCTTTAATGGACAATATTGACTCCAATATTATTACAGTCTGGTACTCATTTTATAATTCTCTATTTATTGAACTGTTAAGTTACAAGACATAGAGGGACACAACATAAGCACACACATACATACATGTATATTTATGAAGAAACTCATATGACCAAAGTGGGATTGAACCTAGAATCATCTAGTTACAAACTCCTTAACCACATGGTCAGATCTGAACCTGTAGGATAGATTGTTTTATCAATTCATACACTTACATATACAATCAAAGCAGGTGTCTTCAGATGAGATGGGGTTTTTTTTTGTTCTTTTTTTTTTTTTTTTACATATAAATAACTAATAGTGACATTTTATTTTTCAGCTACATATGTAGAGTATTGCCCAATGACTTGAAGGCATCTCACATTATTTATGGTATGAATTAAGTTTATGGTTTATGGGCCAACAAGCAAAAGGTTAAAGAAATTCTCTAGCAGAATCCTTATGGGATACTTGCAGAAGATCAACACAACAGGAAGTTAGAAGAACTTAGTTTAGGAAACTGCTTGTCTAGTCAATCAGGAAATGGCTATGATAAATGTAATTTCAAATATTTTATAGAGAAATGCTTCTTTCTCTTTAAAACTTTCGTGGATGATTTATTATTATGTTTTGTTATCAGTGGAGATAGCAAAGTCAGTAGAGAACCAATTTAAATAGCCATATGTTGTTGTTACTTCAGCACAGGTCAGTTTTGAACCAACAAAACTATGATCAAAGGCATACCATCTATGATTATCCTGCATTTTTTTTTTTTTCGCAGATTAGTATATCTAGAACTAAATCCTTATAGTATTTTCCCTTCTTTTTTTAAGATGGTAGAATGTGATGAGAGAGAGAGAGAGAGAGAATTGGTGTGTTGTTTCTAGGTCGAGAAACTACACACAGAATTGGCTCTTGAGGAATGCTGAATGTTATATGCTAATTCAATGTTGCATTCAGTGAAGCTGAGGTACCACTGCTATGAATGTGGCTTGGTGAATCAGCACTGATGATGATGATGACAGCAATTTCTTTTATAATATTAATAATAATGAGAATGATGGTGTTTTTTTTTTATATAATAGTAATAATGGTTTCAAATTTTGGCACAAAGCCAGCAAGTTTGAGGGAGTGAGTCAATTACACTGACCCCAGGGTTCAACTGGTACTTATTTCATTGAGCCTATAAGATGAAAGACAAAGTGCACCTTGGTAGAATTTAAACTTAGAATATAAAGATTGATGATATGCTGCTATCTGATGCACTAATGATTCTGCAAGCTAAAGGTTATATACCATAATAATAATAATAATAACAAAAAATAATAGTTCTTTCTAATTTTAGCACAAGGCCAGCAATTTTTTAGAGGAGTGGGGAAAACAAGTCAATTACATTGGTTCCAGTACTCAAAAATGGTACTTAATTTTCTTGTTCCTGGAAGGGTAAAAGACAAAGTCAACCTCTTAATAATAATAATAATCCTTTCTTACAATAAGCAAAGTGCCTGAAACGTGGGGAGGGGACTAGTTGATTACATCGACCCCCAGCACTCAACTGGTACTTAATCTATTGATCCCGAGAGAATGAAAGGTAAACTTGACCTCAGCGGAATTTGAACTCAGAATGTAAGGACGGACTAAGCATTTTGCCAGGTGTGCTAACAATTCTGCCAGCTCTTCTCACAGCTGAGAGGTCTTTCTCTTATGGATGTTGGTGCCACATAGAATGTATTTGTGCCAGTGCCATATAAGATGCACTCATGCTGGTACGACATAAAATGCATTCTTGCCCGTGCCACGTAAAAGCACCCATGCTGGTAGTATGTAAAAAGTACCCAGCACACTCTGTAAAGTGATTGGTATTACGAAGGGCATCCCGCTGTAGAAATCATGTCAAAACAGACAACTGGAGCCTGGACAGCTCTCTGGGTGGTGAGCTCCTGTCAAACTGTCCACCCCATGCCAACAGACATCAAATGATGATGAAATCTCTGTTTATTCACCAGAAACAATAAATTACAGAGCTCAATACGAAAGTAGAGTATTCTTTAATACATAATAACTGAAAGGCTCCAATTTCCAGTACTCAGAGTTACTCACTTCCGATCATCAGCTGGTGAACTAAGCATGCTTTTCTTTTGAAATATTTAGACAGTGAATATTTTTTGAAATATGAAATGAAAGTTTGAAGAAAACGCTTATCCTTTGTGCTTTGGTTTAAAGATCTTTGTGAATGCCACATACAAAATTGGAAGTCGGAGCCTTTCAGTTATCGTGTGTGTGTGTGTGAGACAGCTGAAGATGGGATTAGATATGCTTATTGATTGTGTTTTGTGTTTTCATGGTTTTAAGTTGTCTTTCATTGAAATTCTAGTTCTTGTAAAACTGAACTTGCTTATGGTTTCTTGGCTTATGGTGATTTTATTATATATATATATATATCATACCATACATTAATATTATGTGATTGTCCTTTATTGGGATTCTAATTATGGTAAGGATAATACTCGTTTGGGGATTTCTAGTTTATTGTTTCGTTGCATATATAGAAACGACTTGGTCATGATTAAAATACTTTTTGTTCTAGATTTGTCTATTCAAGGTTGGCATGAATTTAAACAAGAAGTACAGCAACATACACTACTTGCTGTCTACTGAAGGTAGGCTGTTATACAAATTTGAACATGTCATATTCAAAGGGCTTCAACAGAAAATTGAATTTGCTCCACAGGTTGGTGGTGCTCAAACTGTTTGTTAGCTTGAGGTACATAATACGATAAATATAAGTGTTTGAAATGAAATTTTCTTTATTTTCCTTTGATAAAAATATTTCATATTTTTCCCAACAATGAAACACCTTGTTACAGGATATAATAATTCTATTTACTCTGTCTATTTACTTAATGTAGGGAAAATTTTCATCCAAGTGAGAAATTTTATGATTCACGGGTAATTTTGGAATTCCATTGGAGGAAATTGCTTTTAGGTTGAACAATATCATTATTGGCACCGTTTTTGCTAGATTTATTTTCCTAACTTTTGATTTTTTAAAGATTCTAAGTAATATAAAGTTCTTAATATTAAGCAATGAATTGTGTTGTGAATAGGACTACTTTTCCTCTTAGCATATGTGAAGTGTGTGGAATAAGAGAAGTGAAACTGATAAAGGAGAGAAATATATGAAAAGAAAGATTAAAAAACACTGCCTTATTCTCTTCTTTCTTTTGGCCCTATCAACCAATTGGCAGGTTATTTCACTAAATACTCTCTTTTTCTCAAAATCTCACTTCACTGACTTCATCACAGCATTTAAAAACTAATGACATCTTTCTTCTGCGTTTACAAGAAGTTAATCAGAAGGTGAAAGGCAGTGTTTATGATCTTTGCAAGCTTTCTTTTTTGGAAGGATTGATGGTGGGGTGTTAACACCCATCCTGCAGATCAATGTTTGCAGAAAAAAAAGAAAAAATGGGTATAGATGGATCAGAAGTTTGGGCTGGATATTTGCTAAAGATATCCAAAGATCAAGTAGCTGACATTGTTTAGCACCAGGTCAGTCATAACCTGATATACCAATGATCAAAGGCATTCAAGCCATGTCTTTTCTGGGGAATAGTGTATACTGGATTGCATTATACAATTACAGTCATGACCAAAAGTTTGGAACATTTAAAAAAAAATATTAATTGTTATGCCCGAGTACAATCTGGTTCAAATATAACTTTGGGCATTTAATATATAAATTCTAATTTTCAGACCCATGTTCCAAATTTTGGCCATGACTGTAGGTTCTCCTTTAAGACAGCTATTAGTTGAAATTCTGACTTTCCCCCCATGATGTTTGGGTGTGGGGAAGGAATATGATAATTCTAGTGTTATTAACCTTACTCTTTCAAATGTAATGCTTATTTCTTCACATTGTTTTGAACTAATCATGAATAATCTCATAGCTTTAAAATTTCAATGATGTAATTGTTTATTGTTAGAATGACATTGTAAGTAGGTATGAGAGGCCAGAAATGGCCAGTTTGAATATAAAGCAAGTAGAATATTTAAGCTGAATATGGCTGGTTTAAATGCTAAATGATTAACAAACTTATGTATATAATCATGCAACTGGATTCTCTTTCATATACAAACCAATATTTACAATAAATATTGATTTCTAACATTGGCTAAAAAATTTGGTGCAGTGTAATACAGTCAATTACATTGATCCCAGTACTTGACTGGTAATTATTTCATCAACTCATGAAGGATGAAAGAGAGTTGAGTTTGGCATGATTTGAACTCACAATGAAAAGTGATGTATCTGAATACCACACATGTTTAGGAGCAAGAATGTCAAACTCATTTGGCTTTGGAGGCCAATTTGAAGCATAAAGCAGTTCTCAGAAGTTAGATAGGGACAATTATTCTGAAAATCCCTATTTATAATGTAGGTCAAAGTAAATGGTTAAAGGGATCAATATATGTTATATCAATTTTATCAATAATAAAGAAAGGAAAAACATGAGATGTTAGTAAAAGTTGTGTTGCAGAGATGTGTTGGAAAACCTCCTCTACTTGGTGTATTACAGATCTCTTTAAGCAACAATCCATACAGTAAGAAAGAAGATAGAAATTGTCCAAATGAATGCACACAGTTCTTGAAAATTTCAATGCTTGGTAGAAATCTTGCATTGTTTCAGCAGCAAAACCTTTTATTATTGTTTATATATATATCACTAGAATCCATTCAGATATATCCATCTGAATATATATCACTAGAATCCATTCAGACAAATGGGTGCATAAATTTGAAAAGAAAAACAACAAAAAAGAACTGAACTATTTCCATTTGGCTTTGCCTGTATAGACAAAAAGGAAACAGGTCACATTCTTTAGTGTATGGATCCATAAGCTTCTTTCTTATTGGTTGAGATAGAAAAGATTCCTTTAGATGTACTGATTTGACTAATCAGAAACAGTGTTAATCTTAAATCTAGTTGGGCACCTAATCTGAACAAATGCTAGTGACGTATATTATACAATATTTTAAAATAAAAATTTGTTTTACAAAACTGAGTTGGGGGCCAGATCCAGCCCACTGGCAGTATGCTGGCATTCTTGCATTAGAGTCACAAACAAAATGTCTTGTCAAATTTAGTACAAGTAATGCTACCTAAATACTCAACAATGGGCATGGCTGGAATGGCATCAAACCAAAAGTTTATTTGATCAGAATTGAAGATCCCTAATCTGGTCATTCAATACCAAATTTCCCCAATTATCCCAAAGTAAGATGGTCACAGATAGGGCCGGTTTTAAGCCAATTAAACAGATTTGTTCAAATTGGGCCCTGCACCAAGAGAGAACCCCATGGACACGCTCGAGTGGAGGATGCTATGATGAAGTTTTAGTATATCATTATGGCTAATGGTGGAGCCTCGAGCCCTCAATACCTTTTGGCTGGGACTGGCATACTACACAAAGCATAAAACATCAATCTTTAGCTTTTGTAGAGAAGAGGGCCTCACTGACAATCCTCTAATTGGGCCCTGCACTTCCTAGCGCTGGCACTGGTCACAAATGACTAGCTCAATCAGGGCTGACCTGGGTCTAAACAACAACGAGACCCTTCAAAATACTGTTGTTGTTGCTTAGGTCAGGTCAGCCCTTATATCAAGTAAGTTTGGTTGTTAAAGATTAAGTTATTAAATATACTTCGATAACACTTGTACTTCTGAATTTTATCTAAGTATTTCTATTCACCCTAATACTCTGAAGCATCTCCACTTTCTAGTGTTGATATCTCTTCATTGTTCTTGTTGTTGTCATGGATATAACAACAACAAAAGAAGAAATGGCTAGTTAAATTGGAAATATGCCAGAAAATGGAGGAAGGGATGAGAAAGAGGAGAGATAGATAAGGAGGGGAAGTTTGCCGGTCATATAGAACCACTAGATATCTACTAATAAATAAATGAATACATACATAAATGACCAACAAATAATGTTAACATAAAACTCTTTCTTCATCATTGACTGAATGAACAAATTTAATCAATAGTTAAGTTAGGAAATTACCATAATATTTGCGTGTAGTCTTTGGAACTAGAAAGTCGATTTGAAACAGAAAACTATAGTGAGACAAAAACAAGCATCTCTGAGACTAGGTATAATGGTAGACATATAACAAATAATTTCATAATTTTTGAAGACATAAAAAGTGTGGTGGTGGTAGTGGTGGTGGTGGTGGGGTACCATGAATGCTTAAAAAAATAAAAAATAAACAAAGCAAAGTATAAAGAAAGACAATCTTAGGATTTAAGTAAGAAAAGAAGAAGAATATGTTTGAGTGTTTGGGGTATTAGAAAAGATATTAAAAAGTGGGTAGGAAACAAAAAACGTAACCTCCTTTGGGGACAGCTTATTGACCTAAATTCCAAATCAAAATAGATTGGAAGGGTCATGAAAGGAAATGGAATTGGGTTGGAAAGGGGGTAATATTTGTTATTAGTCTGACTATCTCAACCCCATACAGAAAAAAAAAAAAATTGTCTGGGCCATATAAATTTTTTGGTTGCTGGATTTACTGGGTAGCAGGGTAGGATAGAAATATTAGTATTGGTTCCCAAGGGAACTGAAAAACAGGAAGAACTACTACTGAAATCATCAAAACTTACCAAGAGGAAGAAAACTTCAGTAACATCGAAAGAAATAAATCAATAAATTGTTTAATATTGATGTAGATAAGGAAACAGGCTGCTGCTGCTACTACTACTACTACTACTACTACAAGAGGCTGATGATGATGATGATGATGATGACAACAACAACAATATTGATGTTTGATGGTGGTAGTGGTGGCAGTGACAGAAGTTGCTTAAATGTTTTACTGATGTTTTTATGTTGTTGTTTTGCTGAGGTTTTTATTATTATAGAATCGCTATGGTAATTATTTCAAAAGTCATCATTAGAAATCTTTGGAATGCTGTAAACCATAGACAGACAGAATTAACGAAGCATACAAGTTGTTTAAAGAAATTGCTTTGGAGAAAAAGTTGTGAGTTATTCAGAATAGCATCAACAAAAAGAAAATATACTCAAAAATTCTTACAAGAAGAAGAAGAAGAAGTAAAAAGGCAGCTGTGACCTAATATAGGCACTCTTGGCAGACCAGAAAGTCATTCAGAATAGATCAAATAAATGGTGACAGCATCAATTAATAATGGCAGCAATAGACATCAAATGTCCCTCAACAGACTGCTTACTCTCTCTCTTTAAAATACAAATTCCATAGTTAAGTTCTAAATCTATACACAGTAGGATTAACACAAGTTGGTGAAACAGCTGGGTCAGGTGGGTCAAGAAGGCTATAGTAGTTGCACTTGGAGAAACAGGAAGAAAGAGGAGACAATGAGAGAAGATAGTGAGTCTGTGTGGGTTAGATATGCATGTCTTATATGTATACATACAAACATAGCAGAGATACCCATTATTGCCTGGATGCTGAAATATGTGGGAACAACAGTAATTTCAATGAGAATGTGCTTGTACAAGACAAAGGTAAGCTATAGATTTGACTTTTGTTGTGATGACACTAAAATAGCTGAGGATAGGATGATGAACAAGCATAGAAAAATGAGAATAAAATGGTTCCTCGTCTTGCTTGGAGACTTCAAGACTGAGACTTCAATCTGTATCAGTCTACATAATCTTCAAAGAAGCATCTTCTCTGGTCAGCTTCACAGTATAATGTTGCATAGACATATCAAACAACTACTTTGAGATCATAGAATGAAGTCGGACTATGAATATTGGGCTAGAACTGTCTGATGCTTAAATAGGTTACCAAAATTGCTTATTAAAACATCATTTCATCTAGAAGAGTAGAAAATAATTCGTTCTTCCATTATTTCACATTTAAATTTCTATATAACTATAAAATCATGTTTACTTAGCGTTCTATCAGTATCAATCTATAACAACAGAAGGAGACAATAATATTTCATAAAAAAACATATAGGCAATATATATATGTATACACATGCACACACACACACAGTAATGCTGTCATTACACATTAAAAAAAAATATTTTCAAAAAATTATCATGTTGTTTCAAATATCATGGAAGATAGAACATAATTTATCGCTTCAATATTTTACATTCAAATTTGTTTATATTTTTAAAATCTTCAGTCATTATGCTCTATAAATCACACTTAACTTTTATCAAATTTGAAATATAATTCAAACGTTATGAAAATTAACAGTCTGATTTATAGGGCATAAAACATGAATATTTCAAAATTATAAACAAATTTAAGTGTGAAACAATGGAAGAAATTAATTTTTATTTTTTGTGATATTTGAAGCTAACTTCAAACTTTTGGAAGATGTGACTTTTAAATGTTGAACTATAATAATGACAATGTTCCAATTATACTCATACATTTTTAGACAGAAAAGGATAACAGTGGTGCCTATTATTTGATGAATGGTAAAACCTATCAGGACTTTGCCAAACTGTAGGAGGGGCTTTTATAGATGATACAAACATATACACATTGTACATACATACACAATCATCTTCATTTAACATCCATGTTCCATGGTTTCTATGGCTAGATGCCTTTCCTAACATCAACTATACATTACGTGTATACATTACATGTATATATATATATATATATATATATATATATATATATATATATATATATGTGTGTATATATTTCTGGTGCTACATAAAAAGCACCCAGCACACTCTGTAAAGTGGTTGGTATTAGGAAGGGCATCCAACCATAGAAACCAAGTGAAATCAGACTGAAACCTGGTGCAGCTTCCCTGCTTGCTAGCTCTGGTCAAACAGTACAAACCCATGCCAGCATGGAAAAGGGACATTAGAGGATGATGATGATATACCTATGATGATGATGATATAGGCGCAACATGGCTGTGGGGTAAGTAGCTTGCTTACCAACCACATGGTTCTGGGTTCAGTCCCACTGCATGGCACCTTGGACAAGTGTCTTCTATTATAGCCTTGGGCTGACCAAAGCCTTGTGTGTAGATTTGATAGATGTATACTGAAAGAAGCCTGTCATATATATATATATATATATATATATATATACATACATATGTATATGTTTATGTGTCTGTGTTTGTTCCCCCACCATCACTTGACAACCGATTTTGTTGTGTTTACGTTCCCCGTAACTTAGCAGTTCAGCAAAATAGACTGATAGAATAAGTACTAGGCTTACAAAGAATAAGTCTTTGAGTTGATTTGTTCGACAAAAGGTGGTGCTCCAGCATGGCCACAGTCTAATGACTGAAACCAATAAAAGAATGAATATATATCTATCATCATCATCATCATTTGACATCTATTTTCTATGCTGGCATGGGCTGGATGGTCTTGCAAAAGCTGGTGTCCCAGAAGACTACCAAACTTTACTATCGGCTTTCACTTGGTTTCAATGGTTGGATGCGATTCCTAATGCCAACCACTTTACAGAGTATACTGGGTGTTTTTTTTTACATATATACTCATATGTATGTATTTACAGTATATCCATCACTTCTGTGACAGTATAGCATGGTGGCATGTATCATGTTTTTGCTAATTATTTTAGGTGCCAATGTAACCATGAGCAGACACAGAAACCATTTCTGCCCACTCACACATGAGCATCCAGGATGTAAGAGCTGAAGGAAGAGAGAACTTCAGCAGTTCCTGATTGGTACTCATCACAACTGAGTAGAGTGGAGCAATGTGAAGTGCCTTGCACAAGGATACAATACACTAACTAGTTCAGTAATTGAACCTACAACAAACATGTGCAAAACACTCTAATCACGAGTGTATGGATCTACATACACACAAACACACATGTGATTATATCCACATCATCATCATTGTTTCAAAGTCCACTTCATTGAAGTCAATTTTCTATGGTCATATGCCCTTCCTGTCACCAACCACTCATCTGTTTCCAAGCAAGCTAATATTACCCTCAGCAAAACATGTTTTCCACAGAAGATTGGAAACAAATGACATCACATGTATGGTGACACTTGTTTACAACTGTCCCACAATGTCAAGACAAGGACCACACACACACAGAGGACAGGCTTCTTTCAATTTCCTTTGAATGTTGAGCCTCACAGAGGTGATGAAAAGTGACTGAGACCTTTGGTGATATGCTGTGCTTGAGAAAACTCATCAAGCCAAGTGAAACCATATGCGTGGCAGTTGCCAGTGTCGTGTACATGGCACCTGTGCAAGTGACATGTAAAAAGCACCCATTGCATTCTTGGAATGTTTGGAGTTAGAAAGGGCATCCAACTGTAGAAACCATGCCAAATCAGACTGGAACCTGGTACAGCCCTCCAGCTTACCAGTCCTGGTCAAACCATCTAACCCATGTCAGCATGGAAAGCGGAGATTAAATAATGATGATGATTTACCAGATCCACTCACATGGATTTGGTTGACCCAAGACAATAACAAAAGACACTTGCTCAAGGTACTATGCAGTGGGAATGAACCTGAAACCATGTGATTGGGAAGCGAACTTCATAACCACACATCCGTACCTGTGCCCGCACACACACACACACTCAGCTATAAAATAGTGCCTCGATGATAAACCTTTGTACAACACTCATGCTTATTTTTGTGTGTATGCGTATGTTCAGAAGTGTGCATCCGTAGGAAGAAAATCTGTTATATATATTCCTCTAATCCAAGTTTCTGCAAGGACATTTGATGAACGATTTATGGGTTCATATTTGTTTTTACAATACTACTAGTAACATCTATTCATATGTCAGAATACTTTTTATGTTATAAATTAGATGACGTTCCTTTGCTAGGAAGATGTAAAAATAAGGTTTCAACATGATTGTGCTCCACCACATTTTGCAACTAATTTGAGTAATTATTTAGATGAAACTTTTCCAGGAAGATAGATCAGGAAATGAGGTTCATTTAAATGACTACCTACCTAGGTCTCCAGGCATGAAACAACTCAGTTTTCTTTCCTGTAGAATCCACCTGAAATCAGTAATGATATATAATTAAAGTAAGCAGTCATATCTACCTTTGAATATCAGTACACGTGTTTGGTGGAGGAAGGAAATATTCAACAAAATTTCAAAAAATATGTTTTTTTTTAAATATATATTTGACCCCTTATCCCTATCCATGTCCAAAAGAAAAAAGCTCAATTCACATTCTTTCACACTCAAATTTAAGTTGGATGACTGACAATAAATAATAGAGGGATGGACACACAGGAAACCTAAGCACTGTTGAAACAAAGAGCCTTCTAAACAATCATCATCATCACCATCATCATCACCATCATGAATATTTAACATCTATTTTCCCATCTGGCATGGGCTGGATGGCTTGACAGGAACTGGCAAGGCCAGGGCTACACAAGTTTCATAGTCTGCTTTGGCTTGGTTTCTACAGCTGGATGCCCTTCGTAATGCCAACTACTTTACAGAGTGTACTGAGTGCTCTTAATGTGGTGCCAACACCAGTGTTTTTACATGACACCAGCACTCACACAAATGCTTTTTTACGTGGTACCTAGGTTTTAGGATATCAAATCTGTTGCAGTGGGCAAGTCTTCTTGAGTACAGCAATGTGCCATATATCTTGCTCCTCTGTTATCTTCACAAGGCTCAAACTAGCTATAAATCAAATAGATAAAAAAAATTCCAATTTTCTTCTTGTTTCACAATATCAACTCTTATTTGGAATAATAATTCACTTAAACACACATTCAAATTTGTAAATAATTTACTAACTCACAAAAAGAAAAAAAAAGTAGCTAAAATATCAATATTCTTTAGAAAACCTTTAACCCATTACCTACCAGTGATCTCACATGAGATCACTTAAAAATTACAAATTTCGTAATTATCTGTCAATATTTACACATATCAAACCTTTTTGCTATATCTACTAGGTATATTTCTCTGATATTCAAATGAGGTTTGCTAATTTTTCACCCAATATCTCGCTTATTTCTATTTAAAATGTTATTTTGATCATTCCAGTGTCTTTCTAAGGCTGTTTTATGCTAGAAATCAAAGTTTCATAAAAAAAATTCCAGTTAATAGAATTATGGAAGGTAATGGGTTAAACAGATTTTGTGGCAAATTTGTTGAATGTTGAGTTTCCTTCCTTCACCTGTGTCTTACACACTCAAGAAGGTTCAAAGTTCACATATTCAACAGAGTCAAAAATTCTTAGATATCAAAGACCCTCAAATAATTTGAGCATTTGCTGAAAATTTAAAACATTTAAAGTTCTCTTTCTACGGAAGCAGTCTTTCAGGACATCTTGAATATATTAATAATGACACTACCAATACAGTGTGGTTATGAATAATTATGTACATACAAATCATGTACAGAATGTCATCTAATAAATATATATTTAATCTCCCTGTGAAAATTGATCTTGCAGATAACCTGTTATGCTTGTTGTAATTTGTATACGATTTCTCTAAGAAGCTGTGAGCTTCTTAACTTCAACAGGTAGGTGTGGTAAGTGATCCCTGATGAGTCATTAATGAAATGTGAAACTAGTTTGTATTCAATCATGACTTCTGGTTGCTGAAGCTAATGTGATTTATTCATGTTGTCTATTTTCACAGCAAGATTCAATATATGTTTATTAAACATTCAGTATACTACTTCCACATATATATATGCAGTCTTCAAATGTTGGACCTCATGGAGGCAATGACAAGTGACCAAGACCTCGGTGATATGCTGTGCTTGAGAAGACTCAAGCCAAGTGAAACCATAGCTGTGGCCATTGCCAGTGTTGTGTAAATGACACCTATAAAGTCATAGGCATGGCCATTAGCAGTGTCATGTAAATGGCACCCATGCCAGTGGCATGTAAAAAACACCAATTACACTCTCGGAGTGGTGTGTGTTAGGCGGAGCATCCAGTCATAGAAACCATGCCAAATCAGACTTGAACTTGGTGCAACCTTCTGGCTTATGAGTTCCAGTTAAACTGTCTAACCCATGCCAGCATGGAAAGCAGACGTTAAATGATGACGATGATATATATATATATATATATATATATATATATATATATATATATAAAGAATCATGTATATAAGAATCATTGGACAGAAAACCTAAGGGTGCCAGCAACATGAAAAACTAACTGTAAAGTGGGTGCTAACAGACTTAGCTTACCACATCAAATATGTTAGTATGGCTGGATACTCTTCCTGCTGCACACCCTTGCCTGTGTTTTAAGAAAGGAATTCTTCTTTATTCCACTTAATTACAAAAACACAGACCAAAAGGATGTAATGTTTCATGAGAATGTGAACACAATATAGAAGATACTTTAGGCAATGTACTCTCTGGTTTACAGAAAGACAAGATGGTCACAGTTGGGACGTTTTTAACCATAGGTTTCTTTGACTAGGTCTAACCTTGGTGGCTAACAAGCGGTTTTTATAGTATAGGATAGAATACCTTTGCAGTATTTGTCTGACTCTGTGCTTTGAATTCAAATCTTATAAAGTTAAATTTTTCCTTACATCTTTCCAGAGTCAATAAAAATAGTGTACCAATCCACAGCATGGACTAGCAAAACTAAGAATGTCAGACAAGAAGCCTTGCAATATTCCAGGTCTTAATCCATTGCCAAATTTAACACTACCACCAGGCACTTAAGATACTTTTAGTGGAATCCTCTCTGTTACAAGCATTCAGGCCAAGTCTCATGTTTGAGCGTATCTTCCTCCTTTCCTCCTGCAAGTAGTCTTGGAGACCCTAAAAACAGGGCTCTCATACTTTTTCTACTGGCTAACCCCTTCATCTGTTGGTAGAGTGTTGGGCTGACAAGCATGAGGTAGTGATTTCAACTTCTGGACAGGCTACGTGTTCTGTTCTTGAGCAAGACACTTTATTTCACATTGTTCCAGTTCATTCAACTGTAGTTGCAATGTCACTGGTGCCAAGCTATATCGGCCTTTGCCTCTCCTTTGGATAACATCGGAGGCGTGAAGAGGGAAGGCTAGTATGCATGGGGGACTGCTGGTCTTCCATAAATAACCTTGTCCGGACTTGTACCTTGGAGGCATGCATTCATTTGTTATTAATTTAATTTAAACAGTTCAAATCCTGTGGTCAACTTAGTCTTTGATCTTTCTGGAGAAAATAACCACTTAAAAATTAGAGTCAGTATAATCTTGTTCATGCCCACCAAATTTCTGGCCTTGTGCCTATATAAAACAAAAATCAATTCTATTGTAATTTAAAGTTACAGTTTCAAAGAGGAATACCTCCATATCAAACTCAGTTGACAGGGCTGCACTAAACTTGCTTTTGATTATAAGCATTACTGAAAATCCCTTGCTTACAACAATAAATAGATAAATACAGCAAAAGGTACACCACATATTTTCTAGACACACAAGTTGCGGTTTGGTAGTTGTATTTAGTTAAAAGTTCTAGTGATTTTACAAACTTCATGTAATCCTCTGCGATTCCTCATGCATATGCTTAAAGGTACACATGCCTCAGTTTGAGAACTACTGCCACAAAGAGTTATCAGTACTGCCTTACTCATCATCGTTATTCAATATCAATGTTCCATGCTGGCATGAAAAGAACACAAAAAATGAATAAATAAAAAGCAGTCAAACCACCACCACCACATCATTTGCAGCAACAGCAGCAACAACAACAAAGATAATATTTATTTTCATTCCTACTGCTTTAGGTTGATAACATATTCATTCCTTATGTTAAATGAAATTAACACTATTTTGAAAGAAATCATTAGAAACAACAACTTCAGTAGTATTCAATAATAAAATAATTAAGATAAATGAATGAAAAATAATAATAAAAAAAAATTACATAAAAAATTAATTAAAAATAATAAATTTAAACAGATGGTGATGGTGGTGGTAGTGGGAGTATCAGAAACTCCTGCAAGTAAATGAGTTTTAGTCAGGAGATATTTCAGCCAAAGTTTAAGGAAGACAACCCAAAGGCAACATTATATGGTGTAATAAGTTTAAAAAGAATTTCCGAAATGAAGATTATTTTTCATTCACATATGTGTGTGTGTGTGCACGTGTGTTGAAAACTTAATATTGTATGGATGAAATGAGATCACTGTTTGGCTATATTTTATTGGTAATTAATTTGTTTGTTAAGAAGCCTATACGGAGAGACTGTGTGAGAGATTGAGAGAGATAGATCGACAGAGGGGGAAATTGACAGGAAGGAAGAGAAACATGCATACAGATATATATATATATATATATATATATATATATAATATCATATATAATATATATATATAAAATATATACTTATATATATTAAAAAAATATATATATATACATATGTATATGTGTATATATATATATATATATATATATATATATATAATATATATATATGTATATATATAAAATATATATATGATATATAAGATATATATGATATATAAAAATATATATATAATATATAAAAATATATATATACATATATATCTTACAAATATATATCTTATATATATATATATATGATTTAGACATACACATACATACTAACACACACATGGCTTTAGCTATTTAAAGTTTCCAGAAGATGATCTTTTAGTCCCAGGAGGTATTATAATTAAAATAAAAGCCAAATTCTGAAGACAACACAGAAATAAGCTGACATCAGCAACTCTGAAAAGAAAATTGGTAACAACTTGCTTTCAGCAAATATAAACTGAACAAGACTCGATGAAAACTATTTAACATTAGTTAACAAGAAGAAATATTTAGTTTTATGTATGCTGAAGTAATGCCTGTGTGTGTTTTGTGTACATGTGTTAGATATGTATCATATCAAAGAGTGCATCACTGTCGTTGTTGCCATCATCATCATACAGTTGTTTTTCCATGGTGACATGGGCTGCATGTGGTATCATGGCCTGTGTTGTCTTGTACACACCAAAGAAAATTGGTTGACTTTGTTGTTGTGTATATCTTAGGCACATGGCTCAGTGGTAAGAGCATTGGGCTGACAATTATGAGGTAGTTAGTTCAATTCCTGGACCAGGCTGTGTGTTGTGTGCTTGAGCAAGACACTTTATTTCATGTTGCTCCAGTTCACTCAGCTATGGAAATGAGTTGTGATGTCACTGGTGCCAAACCTTTGCCTTTCCATTGGATAACATCGCTGGCATGGAGAGGGGAGGCTAATATGCATTGGCGACTGCTGGTCTTCCATAAACAACTTTGCCCAGACTTGTGCCTTGGAGGGTAACTTTCTAGGTGCAATCCCATGGTCATTCATGACTGAAGGAGTTCTTTACCCTTTACCCTTTTTTAGGTACATATTATCATTTAATCACCAAATTTATAAAGCTGACTCATGCAAGGAGGGCTAAAGAATGCACTCTACTCTGAATCAGTTATTTGCAGTTATTGCAAGAAGTCATACACAGGTAACTTGCAAAGTAGTTTGCAAAGCCTATGTATCACTGTGAAATGTCGTCTTAATTGGCAAGATCAGATTCATGCCGAACAGTAATGACCTGTTCAACTGTCATCCTGAAATTATGTTCTGTAGATTAAGGGATACCACAATGAACAATACATATCAATGTCTGAATTCCAATACACCATGGGGAATCTCATGGCAAGAAACCTTCTCTCAAGCATTCCCAGAGACCACTATTTATATCCTTCCTCAGTTCCTGTCATTCACTGTTATCAATGTCCTGCAATGAAGATAATTCCCTATCTATAAAATCCCAGAGAACGTTTCAGAATATCACACCCTTGAACATTAGGTTTTTTGTCTATATAGTTTCTATAGCAGGATGCCTTTCTCCTCACCAACCCCTTTATAACGTTTACTAGATGGATTTAAACATACCATCTGCACTAGGACTACTATACAGTACCTGACATTGGTTCTTATTCAAAGTTACTGATTTCATAATTGGAAGCTGTTAAAGGGACTTGCAGAGTTAGGTTTTGTCTGGAATTCAGAGATGTGAAATTTAGAGTAATGAAATCTGAATTTCCATCTTAATAAATGTATTTTGAATCATTACTTTCACTATAAGCACCCTCTTTGCTTTACTTCTTATCAACATGGAAGTTTTTATTCTGGTGTTTACACACACCAACTCAGATATGTAAAATAGCAGAACAGTGTGCAGGACATGCATATAAACAGTTTGAGAAGTATAAAAGATATGAGTATTTGTATTTATGCATGTTTACTTTTGTGTATATGTGTGTGCAGTTTTGTTAGTTTATACAAGCATGCATGCCACTATAACTCCGTGTGTGTGTGTGTGTGAGAGAGAGAGAGAGAGAGAGAGAGAGAGAGAGGGAGAGGGAGAGAGAGAGAGAGATGCAAAATGATATGGCTTAGTTCTTGACCTATGAAGCTCTGATATATTCAACAATATATTACAAACTTTTATGCATAGAATCATTGACATACAATGTGGTTAGAAACAGAGTGATACAGAAACATTATAAATATTAAAGTTGTATACTGATGACCCAGTTTCCATAAGTGAATTGGTCAAAGAATTGAAGAGGAAATCCCAAGTGTGGAAGCAACACCTAGAACTAACACTTATATTCTTAAAGTAATTCTAGTAAAGAGAAAAGTTTTAGTTAGCATCAAAGTAGACAAGACTCTTGTACCATCTGGGAAGTGGCTATACTTGATATGTAGAAAAATGGAATAAAAGAAATCCATATTGTGTACCCATTGTAAACTATGTGTGTGCAAGTGGTACAGTGGGATTACAATGGCTGAGAAGAAGGACTGAATTTAGTAGATACACATGAGTTGTTAGTATTATGATCATCCATAACATGATATTCTTCAAATGCTCAGAGAATTCTCTAGAAGTAGTTGACAACTTCTGTGACCCAAGTGACCTAACTAGTAGTGAAGGCAAGTGTTCCTAAAGCCAAGCAGCTTGAGTAAGAACAGAATGCAAAACATTCAGGCAACAATTATTCTGTTAGTAACAAACAGATTGCTTCTCTGATTATTTCTCTGAGTTGTGGGTAGATTGTATGATGCTTGTGTAGGAAGTGCAATGTTTCATGATAGAGAAACATGAGTATTTAATGTGAAGCATGCACAAAGACTGGAAAGAAGTAAAGTGAGCATACTCTACTGGATGTGTAATGTTAGTGTGCATGACTGGCAGAGCACACATGAGCTGAAAGAAAAACTGGGTATATAAATATATCAGATGGAGTATGCAATAGAGAAGACAGAGCTGGCACAGACATATGAAGCATAGAGAAGATGACAGTTGGATAAAGAAGTGCCAAGTGATCCAAGTGGGAAGAACATGGGGAAGGGGAAGACCAAGGAAAATATGGGACGAAATTGTGGAAGCTGATCCCAAGTAAGTGGACCTCTTGAAAGAGATGTCAAAGGACAGTAACAAGTGGTGAGATGCTGTGCTAAAGATGACCGCATCCAACACATACAGGCATGATTAAACAGAGCCAAA
>NC_142940.1:16749725-16857225 GCF_046866305.1 Octopus bimaculoides | reverse complement strand
GGAAGGTGAATGCTTGGTCTACTGTGCTGCATCTGAGGAGAAAACCACTCTGTTCATCAGCTAGCATGGACTCGGTAGTATCCCTACATCTCTTTGCCAGTGTTTCACAGGAGTTGTTATAAAACATTCTGCAGAAGTATGGGATCAATGGACAGGTTCTTGTTGGCTTGAAGTCCCTTGAAGTATTTGTGCTTGAATAAATGGTACTAAATCAAAACCATTCAATGTAGGTGTTGGACTCCACCAAGCATGCACAGGTAGGACAGTTCACAGGAGCTGGCTAGGTAGAAAAACTACCCTATGCTACTCTGTTTTGGCAGGGTTTTTATGGCTGGATGTCCTTCCTAACACCAACCATTCTGCAGAGTGGACTCAGTGCTTTTTACATGGTACTAGCACATGTGAGGTTAATTTTTACAACTGAATGACCTTCCAAATAATACCAACCACCTCACATTGAGAACCGAATACTTTTTATGTAGCAACAGCACTAGCAGGGTCACCAAATAACTCGCAAAACAAGGAATTACGAGAGAGGCAAGAGCATTTGAGTGGGAGGAACTTGTGTCAGAGGATGAAAGGTTAGAGGGTTACAAAGAGACAGAGAGGCAGAAAAAGGTGTCTTGCTATAAGGGAGGGGGCATTGGAGGAGGTGATCCAGTATCAGATAATGAAAGGTTAGTGTGTGGCCAAGAAATAGGGAGGCAAAAATAAGTGTCTTGCTATAGTACATGCTGTAGTATAAGTACATGGTTACTCAGCAAGAGAGAGAGAGAGAGAGAGAGAGAGAGAGGGAGGGAGGGAGGGAGAGCAAGAATGAGCAGAAATAGATGTGCTGCTGTAGAGGAGATATGTGGCTACCCAGACAGAGGGAAGAGAGTAAGAAATAGCAAAAGTGTAAGAGAGAGTAGGAGTGAGATGGTTAAGTGCCAGGGTATACTCACAAGTAACAAGGATCAGAGCATAGATGTGATGGTAGAGCAAAGGAAAGAGAGGTATGAAGGTCGTAATATGCAGTCAGGTGTTGTCAAGAAGGTGCAAGAATCTTCAAATTCAGTGTCCATGCCTACCCTTACCTATGACCCTGAATCTTGGCTAATGACTGAAATGGGGTTCCTATGAAGTGTTTTTGAAGCAATTTTACTCAGTAGACTGCATAAGATGGAGATCAGAGAGGTGCTCCAGGCAGAGCTAAAACTTCTCCAGATCGGGAGATCACAGCTCCAGTACTACAGATATGTGGTAAGAATGTCTAAGGAAAGAATTGCTGGACAGGTTTTACAAGCAAAACCAACCAGAAGGAGACCCAGGGGTAAACTACAAGTAAGATGGTTGGATAACAACATTCATGAGCTCAGTTGGATTAATTAGAGATGGCTGCTTCTGACAGGACTCAATGGAAAGTGTGCTGAAGGATTCCACCCACCACACCCTCCCAGGAATAAGTAGGTGAAGAAGATGGGAAGAAACGAGATGGTATTTGATGTAACTGCATTTGTGCATGTTGTTCATACATATGCCAATGGCCATTCTGAGTTATTTTTCTTTGCACATTTTTGTTTCATGTGTGTGTGTTGTGTGTGTGTGTGTGTGTGTGTGTGCGTGTGTGTGTGTGTATGTGTGTTGTTTGTGACTGTGAAGTTATTTTCCTGTGTATCAAAAGATGACTTAGCTGTTTGATGAAGTGATCAATAAAATACCAAACTGAAATAAATTCTGGGGATGGAAAGAACTAAAAGGTGAAATTTGCTCCAGCATGTCCAATAACTGAAACCAGTAAAAAAAAAAAAAAAAAAAAATATTCAACTGCGCTATTGATCATGCTTGTCTGTATTGGACAGATCTACATTATAGGAATATATTTTCATTCTTCTCTGTCCTGTATTAACTTGACACATATGACACATCGTTTTCATATCTGCCTTCAACACTTTTCTCTACTTTAGACTTGCCTGCCATATTTCTCATCAACTCACAATACTTTTTCACGCAGCATGTTCTGTTTATTTGCATAGTCTACCACCAACCAGCATAGCTGATTCTCCTGCACACACTGGACAATACCAGTGGTGTACAATGGTTGTTGTCAAAAGATGCATTACTTCACTGAACCTACTATTCTGGCATAAGTATTGCTCAAAAATAAACATACAAACGTTAGACTATTTCTATACCTAATATAACTTTGACTTGTCTTTCTCTTTGTTTCTGAGTGAATGTTCTGAGATTTAAAAACAAATTACACCTAGATTATACTATGGTACTGCAAGAACAGAATTATTATTTTAAAAATATTAACCTCTTCTGTGCATAGGCCCAGGAACAGGTGGTGAAGCGGGGTGCAAACCCACTCCCTAAAATTCTTGTGGGCAGGGAGTGGTGGTGGGGTCATGCAAACATTTTGAACATCCTGGGCTGGAGCTGGGTTTTCACCCCTTAAGCAAATTTTGTTCCTGCACTTATGCTTCTATGGATGAGCAGTGTTCACATAATGCACTCAGAATATATTGTCTCTTAGTAAATACCTTTAATGCTAGCTACTTTTTCCCCTTTCATGTTTTCAAAATGTTGTTTCCCTTTTATCATTCACAGTATTAAGAAAATTTTCCACTCTAATATCAAGTGAGTAGCAGAATCAATAGTGGTGACCAAAAATGCCTTGAAGTATTCAGTTATGTCCCATTACATTCTGAGCTCAAACCCAAGGCCATTTCACATTTAATTTTTCCAATGTTTCTTGTTTTTGTTTTTCCAAGTCATCACAATATAATACAATATACAGTATGCCTGAGATAAGATTTGATTCAGCAGACATGATCAATCTATTATCCACAAATACCTTGTTGCTTCACACTGCTTTCTCTGCAGTAAGCACACTGGCCTCTGCTCCTGAAAGCTAACTAATTGCATATCATTGCCACCCATGTCTGTCTGATACATGCAGGCCTCCATCTATCTTCTTTCATTCTGTTTCATCTTTCTCGACCAAACCACAAAGCTCAATCTTTCCACTCCAGAGTGTCAAACCTTCCTTGTATATATATTTCCTGCTGTTGCTGACTGACAACTGTCAAAGATGAACATCTACCACATCAGTCTCATCAGTCCCAGAGAGAGTCTGTGATGCTCTTTCTATTGACTAAACAATTTAAAAGGAAATAAACAAAAAATGCATTTAACGCTTTAGTATTCAGATTACTCTGTCAAATGCAATGCTTATTTATCCACGTTGTTTCAAATTAATCATGCATTATCTTGAGGTGATTGTTTGTTTCTATAATGACATGGTAGGATAGGTGTGAGAAGCCAGATCTAGTTTGACTAAACATAAAACAGTAAGAATATTTAAATTGAATATGGTTTAAACACAAAGGGTTATGCTGTGATCATCTAGGTTTTTTTCCTTTTTTCAGGCATCCAGAACTACATTATCTTGGATACAGAAGTCTTTTTCCATTTCTAAGATGGTAGGGTGAAATCTGAGAGAAATTTGGCTGTTCATTTTAGTAGGTGGAACAACCATGCAGAAACTTCCACCTTCGGATTTCAATAAGAGTAATTTCATTTGCTGCATTTAAAGTCTTATAAAAAAAGCATGAATAGTGCAAATATTCATTTCCTTTCTGTTATGTTGATGGCATGGTTAAAAAATTTACTCTGCAACAATGATGTTTCCAGTTAGAGCAAGTATATTCTATGATAACCTCAGAATGACCAATACTTTGCTAAAATTTGATAGACAGACTCTTGGGGGTAGCCTGTTGTGTGTATGTATATTCATTCGTTTATCTTTTGTCAATGTATACCAGTTATGGATGTAAATATCAATGAAGAAAAGAAAAGAAAAAAATTTCTAAAAACAAGTGTTTCACAAATGATATCTTTTACAATATCAGTATTTGTTCTGGATTGAATTAGGCACTGCTGTGTCACACTCACCACTGGACAAAGCAGGGAGCCTGTTATTATCCCACTGGAGTTCAATAATGCTATTATTCACAAATTATCAAATAAAATAATATATAAATCATCATCAGCTAAATAAATAAGTCATCAAATGTACCATAATCATGAAATCATTACGAATGTTATCATTGCCATTTACAGTATCAAACAATAAAAAAAGATTCACTATTGGGAGCATAATACAATAGAGAGATCAACTGTGAAGAAAATCATAGAGTAGAGAGACCCACTGCTGGGAGTATGTCATGCTATGCATTTGAGGATCATTTCTGAAAAATAATGGCGTCTGATTCAGCTGAATGGATAATAATTTCTATTACAGGCAATATCATTTATATTTTTACTTGTTTCAGTTATTGGACTGTGGCCATGTTGGGGCATTACCCTGACGGGTTTTAGTTGGCCAAATCAACCCCAGTATTTATTTTTAAGTCTGGTGCTTATTCTAGTGGTCTCTTTTGTCGAACCACTAAATTATGGGGGCCGTCATGCAGTGGTGAAGGGGAACCTGCACCACATATATAACAGGCTTCCACACAGTTTCTGTCAACCATTCTCACTTACAAAGCATTGGTTGGCTTGGAGCTATAGTAGAAAATACTTGCCCAAGCTGCTAAGCAATATCAAACTTGAAACCACATCATTACAAAGCAAGGTTCTTAAACACAAGGCTATGCCTGTGCTTATAAATAAAGTCAATGGTCGCCCATGGGACATGTTGCTACAAATTGTGTAGGAGAGTTACAGTTGATTTTTATTAACCCCTGTATTTTTGTGTGACTTAATTTATCAACCTCAAAAGCATAACAAAGTTGACAATTGTGAGATTAGAACTCAGAACATACAGGGGAATAACTAAATACTAAGTATTTTGTCCACAACTCTGCTGATTTGCCAGTTATCAGTTTCTAAGTAGATCAGGACAAACAAAAAATCCTTGCAGTGTTTAGTTATTTTTTCTTATAGTCTGAGTTCTAATTGCACAGGGATCATACTTTTAACTTGCTTCTGAGAGTGATAAAATAAGCACCACTGAAGTACTAGGGTTGATATAATTAACTGTCCCTTATTCTACATCAGGCCTGGCCAACTTGAATCACATTGCAAGCCACTTTAATCAGAGGAAGTTTTTTTGAGGGCTGCTTGTATACTGACAGAACTGAAAGCATTTTGCTTTCTCATTCTATTATCACAATAATGAATGAATGGTCACTGATTCAACATGAAATATTATTGTTGCAAAAACAGTAGTATCTTTCTTTTTTACTTTTCATTACAATCTTTAATTTTTGATAATTCTTTTTAAATGTTTGTTTAAATAAACCCATTTCAAGAAAATATCAAGCGGCCGCAAAATAAAAGTCTGCAGGCCAGCCCTGTTCTACACAATGTGTTCATCATGTGCCATAGTTAAAACTTAATCATCTTCCCAGGGTCAGAAGTACCAGTTAACTACTGGAGGTCAATATAATTGACTGTTCCTCTTTCCCATCAAATTTCAGGCCTTGTGTCTATATTCGAAAGAATTATGACTATTATTATGATAGGGAGATAAATGTTACATAGTGAAAAAGATTCTTATCAAACAGCGTTTGCAAAGTGATTTCAAATGCACTTTTATATATATATATATATATATATATGTAAATATATATATATATATGTATATATATATATATATAATATTATATATATTGCTAATACTTATAGAAGAATTGCTTATAATTATAGAAGAAAATATCTTTATTATTAAAGGTAACAAAGTGGTATTTCACCCATCACTACATTCTGAGTTCAAATTCTGTCAAGGTCGACTTTGCCTTTCGTCCTTTCAGGGTCGATAAATTAAGAACCAGGGAAATTCTGGAGTGGATGTAATTGACTAGTCTCCTCCAGCAAAACTTCAGGCCTTGTGTCTATGATAGAAAGGATTATTAAAAGTAACAAAGACAAGATAGAGAATGATGACAGATGTTGTACAATATCATGATTGGAAGATTTTGCTACCCAACAGAGCTGCTATTTCCTCACTTTGCTTTTCTACTGATACTACAATGGTCTCTGCTCTTCAGAATTAGGTCATCTCATGCCACCTCCACTCTCTCACTCCTACTTCACTTCTATCTGTTCCTTTTGCCACCCCCAATGTGTCCAACACCCTCCTCATGTCAGTCCCTACATTAACCATTATGTCCAGTTCTTTCTCTCTAGAAATGTTGACCTAGTGGAATTCTTCCCTCCACCGGCATACTCCATATTATTCAGCTTGCAACTCTTCAAGAGGAACATTAATTGTATTGATCTTGCAAGTCTCTGAGGGCTTTCAAAGTCAAACTAAACTAATATTTTTTCAAAAAAGAAAAAGAAAAAAAAAAAGCAATTTCAAATAGTACAGGAGCCAACTTTGCTCTTTATGATTTTATTCTTTCCTAAATGATAAAATAAGGGATTAATTTGACTGACTTCAAGACCCTTTTTCTACAAACAGCAAAAAAAAAAAACAAAAACGAAAAAAAAAAAAAAAAAAAAAAAACGATTTGTAGCTTGAAGAAAAATTTATGTGGTTGTAATTTGCTTTTAAGGCAAACTGTAGTAGCTTAAGTGGTTTGTGATGGTGGATAAGATTACTTTTAACTCTTGCAGTCACCATATTTTACTTGTCAACATGACATCTTCTCTCAAGGGGTTTATTCTCCAAAATTATTTTATAGGAAATTAATGAACAGATTTGTTCCAATTTAGAGAAGTGGAAAGGAGCTTCCATGTAGTCATTTGTGATGTTAGAAACAACAGTCAAACCAACTGCAAATCACACCCTACCATTTTTTTAAAAAATGAAAGAAATCATTGGATAATATGGTATGAGATACACAATTTGAAAAGAAGAAGTAAGATGGAGTCGTCACAACTAGAATAACTGAGTGGTTAAGAATGGAAGGCTGTTCAATCAAATGCTAAATGTTCAACAACCACAACAACAAATCTCTCTTATTACCCTTCTTCACTTTCAAAAGACCCACTAAATTAAAATAAATATGAAGTTATTTTCTAAATTAATACAAGAAAGAATATTATCAATATAAAAACCAGGAAAACAGTTTTTCTTTTCACACATACACATACTCACTAATCTTCACACACTCACAAATGTTCAGAATAATCAGAATATCTTTCCAAAAGACTAACCCATTTAAACATCAGCCTATAAATTTGACACTTATTTCATCAATTAGTTTTCAATTATAAGTTTTGAATATATATATATATATAAAAGATATATATATATATATATATATATATATATATATATATTTTTATTGCCTAGAGATTTATAGATTCCATATGAGTTCCAACAGAGCGAATTCTTAGTTATTAAAAAGATGGAAGAAAAATCATTACAGAGTGAAAGAAATTTACAAATTCTTAAAGCATATGATCTAAAGATCAAGTAAGATTTACTTTAAGATCATAAACTAATCCATCGTAAAAGATTATCAACAAGCTAATGTCAAATCCTGCTCTCTGTTAATCTAATTTTTGTACTCACTGATAAATTCTCTCTATATTTTTTTGACTACTCTCTTTTTGATTTATAAAGTTAACAACACACACACAAGTATATATATGTATCATGCAAGCATACACACACTATGTACGTTCACAAAGATGAGAGAAATATACTTTCTCATAGAAGATACAAAAAAATATCACACAACTCTTTGAAGTCTCTTGAGTAACTAGAAATAGAAATCACATTTCCACAAATTGCAACCTACTACTTTAAAAAGAGAAGGCTACATTGGACAATGTTATCCCGGATATGAAAACTGTAGAATGGTCACTGCCTGGAATATTTTTCATCATAGGTCTTCTCAATCAGGGTCAACTTAGGGTTAAATAACAACAATTCACTTATAATGGTACCACACACACACACACACACACACAAAGTCTTACTTATACTGGTGACTTACATATACACACACAGAATATGAGAGATAAAATACATACTTCATTAAAATTTTAAAATTTTAGCAGAAGGACAGCAATTTCCAAGTGGTGGGCAAATTGATTACATCAACCGCAGTGCGCAACTGGTACTTATTTTATCAACCTTGAAAGAACGAAAGCTAAAGTTGACCTCAGTGGAATTTTAACTCAAAACATAAAGATGGATGAAATGCCACTGAGCATTTTGCCCAGCATGCTAAGGATTTGGCCATCTCACCACCTTATACTTTATCAAAATATTAAAATTCTATTATATATATATGTATATATATATATATATATACAAACATACACATACCAACAATAGTTACACACACATGCACATGCACACACAAATATTTTTCTATAATTGTTATACATGCTCCTTTATGAGTTTACAAGTGTTACACAAATATATATACAGTGTGATGGGTAAACTGTTGCCATTTTATATTTTTAATTTCACACATGCACATTGCTTGTTTTTGATTTTGTCAACCATACAGTTTAATAGGGTTAGCTGAGCACCATTTGTGAGAAATACAGCACTATGACGCAATTCACTCTGCCAAAAATTTGGAAATAACATACTGTACTGCTTGGGATTTGTACTGGAAGCTCCAATACAAACCTTTCAGAGTGTTTGGGTGTCCATCTGAGGACAGTGTAGAGGATTCAGAAAGAGTTGGATGAGTCTGATGGCAGCTCAGAAAACTCACTCTAATCATTCTGATAAGAACTCCTGAATTTGTTGGTGAGATCCAGGCCATGATTGACAACGATCCCTCTAAGCCAATGAGGTCCATCGCCAGGGACATGGTAGTGTCTGAGTTTCTTATCAGGCAGGTAGTGCATGAAGACATTCGGTATTCTTCATACAAGAGAAAGGGACAGTTTTTATCCTAAGCCATTGAGGACAAGAGGAAAGACCACGCTACGAAGCTTTTGAACAAACTCAAGCATCCCCTCTAGCTGAACATGCTTTGGTTTTTCCTAGATGAGAAAAATTTCTACCAGGATCAGATGGTGAACACACAGAACAACCGTTCGTTTGCCATGTCCCCAAAACATGTACTGAGAGTGATAAAAATCAAACATTCAGTCAACATCATGGTGCTTGGAGTGATCACTAGTGGTGGTGACATTATGCCCCCATTCATCTTCCTACACACTCTCAGACTCAACACAAAGGTGTACATCAAGTGCCTGGAGGGGGTAGTGTTGCTTTGGATCAAGAGGGTGACTACTGGAAGACCCTCTGTCTAGCAACAGAACTCTGCACCATGCCACACAAGCAGAAGAACCCAGTTATGGCTGTCAGACAATTTCTGCAACAACAACACCCCTAACATCTGGCCACCTAACTGCCCAGACTATAACCCTCTTGATTATTATGTGTGGAGTGCACTTGAGCAAGAGACCAACAAAACTCCTTGTAACACCAAAAATAAACTGAAGGCAAAGATTATAGCAGCATTCACCAACTTAAACAAGGAGACCATCCAGAAGAGTTGCAAGAGATTCCAAAGTCGTCATCTGGAGGCTGTGGTTGAAGCCAATGGCGATTTTATTGAATAATTTCACTCTTTAATATTTCAAGATATTTTTATGTAATTTTAGTAAATATAGCTGTTAAAATGAGATGTCAATGTTATTTTCATTTTTGCATAATTTAGATGACAATTTATTCACTGCACCCTGTATGTATGTGTATATATATATATATATATATATGTGTGTGTGTGTGTGTGTATGTGTGTGTGTGTGTGTGTGTGTGTGTGTGTGTGTGTGTGTGTGTGTGTGTGTGTATATATATATATATATATATATATATATATATATATACACATGCATAACCACCCACTTTTATATCAGTGTAACATACACCAATATAACACATTTTTGTAACAGTAACAGCTGCTGTGTACATTGAATAAATTTTATATCTGCATAAATAATCAGGTGATGGTTTAGAAACATAACTGTTAAGTTACAGCCATCATAATTGATATAATGAGGAAAACAAATTTAATTAAAACTTTATGTAGTGAGAAGAAAACATTTATTCAATGACTAATTAATCTAAATATAATCTGACTTTGGTGAATAAGGAAGAAAACTGGACACATTTTGATTTTATTAGATCACTACAGCAAAGCATAGCCTTCTCTGCATTTGCTATATCTCTGGTAAAAAAACCATTTTATTGATGTACATAATGTACACATCGTAAATTATCGTAACTGAGGGAAATTGTGCAAGAGTACTCTTTGTCTTGTGGGTATTTGGTGACCTCACTAGTGCTGGTGTCACAAAGTACCTAGTACTATCTGCTGAGAGGTTGGCATCGGAAAAGGCATCGAGCTACAGAAGTTGTGCCAAAGTAGACATCAGAACTCAGCACAGTTGTCTGGCTTGTCGGTTCCTGTCAAACAGTTCAACCCAAATCAGCATGGAAAAAGGGTCATTAAATGATGATAGAGATGATGATGGTGATGATAGTTTAGTTCTTGACTCCTGAAATTTCATTTCACTTCTCTCTATCTCACAGAAAGCTACAATATACTGAGGCAACAGGGAGTTAGAATCCAGTCAATGGTCAGCACTGTGCATGACCAAATCATTTCGAAACAGCCTCTACATGGTTGTCCCACAAGCTCAAAATAGCAACCAAACATCCCTCACATTAAACTCTACTATCTCACAAAAAGGATATGACAAATATGAAATAAGTTAATCCAGCCATTTGATAAATACATATCAATTATGTGAGCATTGAACTAAGAACTAGGGGGAGAATCAAGGTAACTGACTTGAATATAGTTCTCTAGCATAATCAAGTAAAAGAGGAAAATAGGAAGTAGGGCAAGATATGACCTAGGCAACGGCTCAGGCCTCAAAGACTGATAAGGTGAAGAAGGAGAAACCATGACTCGTTAAAGTTTGTCCTGGTCAGGGGTGGACTTAATCTATCACCAGGTTTAACATCACAAACTGGCTCTTGAATGCCTGTAGCAAGGGCCCATTCTGTTGTATTTGGACCAGCTCTCTAGTTTCATGATACTTTTCTCCTTCCCTTCCATAAGTCAGGGCAGTGTCCATGACCTATAAAAAATCTGGCAGTGCTCATGACTTATAAACGATCACAATGGTGCCAATAACCTACAAACGGTCATGGTATTGCCCTTGACCTATAAAAGGTCATGACAGTGTTTATGACCTACAAAAGGCAGTGTCTATGGCTTATAAAAGGGCATAGCAATGCCCATGACCTTTAAAAGGTCATAGCAGTGCCTATGACATATAAATGGTCATGGCCCACGACCTATAAAAGGTCATGGGCATGGCCTTCCTGCCTGACTAAAAGATAAATGAAAAAAGAGGTTGAATGAGTTTCTATAGGGTTTCCATCTACCAAATTTCCTTAGATGTTTTGGTTTGGTACTAGGCATTTGCCTAAGTCCTGTTCAGTGGAATCAAATGTGTAATTTCCGGATTCACAAAAACTTCATAACCAGACACGACTATGTGGCTATTGATGGAAATAAAAGATAAAGAAGGGGGGAAAAAACAAAAAAAAGTCGTATGTGCAAATGAAGAAAATGTTTATCACGTGTATCATGCCAAAAAATTTGACAACGAAGAATCCAGACTGACAGACTATCAAACAGAAATGGCACAGAATGTTATACGTATGCAGAAAATTAGATTTCTAGTAGAGAAAAGAAGAGTTAGATAATGGTTAATATCACATGTCAAAGTTATCCTTTGAGAATCAATTTTGGTTTGTTTCATTCATCTCATATATGCGTGTGTATGATACACATACACACATATATATATTGATCACACACACATAGACATATTACATATACACACACACACATATATATCTATATCTATCTATCTATATATATATATATATATCTATATATATATATATATATATATATATATATATCCTGCTTGTTCATCCATGATGTTTAGATCTGCTCCTCTTTTGATCATGGTGTATGAGCAGTTATCTGTTGTCTGAGAATTAGGAATATGAACATGTGATTATAAACATATACACATTCTTATGTATATGTATGCACACACACACTAATATATATTACATTCCTTGTATGCACATATACAAATACAAGCATACATTTAATGTGTATGTATGTGAGAGAGAGATCATTATCATGACGACAACAGCCTACACCAATTTTAATGTTTGGTTTTCTATGCTGGCATGAGTTGGCTGGGTTTGCACAACAGTATATCTGTAATTGATTTTTATCTTGCCTCATCTCATCAGTCAAGCTTCACATCATGATGCCTAATCTAATTACCCCCACCCCCTGCCACCACTACCACCACATTTTTTTCCCACCTGCTGTTACTCTAGTTCACCACCGTAACCACTCCATCATGCCATACCTTCCGGAACAGAAGTACAAATCACCTATCATCCCAAACCTTTCCTTATAGATGCACCTACAGCTTCCTCCACATCCACCCAATCACCCATAATGTCACATCTTACCTTACAGACACACCCACAGTCACCCATCACACTACACATTCCTTTACATACATTCACAATCAGCCATACCTCCCCTTACTGAGACGCAATCACCATCATTCTACATCATTCTTTACATCATTTACATACTACATTCATACTACATCATTCTTTAGATCGACCATTTTTTGCCTGTGGGGACCTCTGATTCCTGTTTTACTTGGGTGAACTCTTGTTATCATTCAATGTTTAAATAATCATATTATATATTTACAATATATTATAAGGAATTGTATTAAAAAAATTTTAATATTTTATGCATTGAAGATGTATAATCGATTTATTCTTTACTCTTTTTACTCTTTTACTTGTTTCAGTCATTTGACTGTGGCCATGCTGGAGCACCACCTTTAGTCGAGCAAATCGACCCCAGGACTTATTCTTTGGAAGCCTAGTACTTATTCTATTGGTCTCTTTTGCCAAACTGCTAAGTTACAGGGACGTAAATACACCAGCATTGGTTGTCAAGCGATGTTGGGGGACAAACACAGACACACAAACATACATACATACATACACACACACACGCGCACACACACACACACACACATACAACAGGCTTCTTTCAGTTTCCGTCTAGCAAATCCATTCACAAGGCTTTGGTCGGCCTGAGGCTATAGTAGAAGACACTTGCTCAAGGTGCCATGCAGTGGGACTGAACCCAGAACCATGTGGTTGGTAGGCAAGCTACTTACCACACAACCACTCCTATGCCTTACTGCACATAAATTTTAACAACAAAATCTTATATGGACCCCCAAGGGCCATGCAGACTCCCACATGCCATATGGACCCTGGTTGAGACAGACCCACAGCTGAGTAATTGTGAAAGCATCTGTATGGTCACTTGACTTACTAGAAATAGCAGCACAATTTCTCCAACATACTCCAATACTTAAAAAGAGAGTACATACAAGACAATGTCGTCTTACTGTAGTTCAATGTTGAAATGCCAATGACCATAGGTCTTCTCAATTGGGGATGACCTAGAAGTAACTAATAACAACAAACCCACAAGAAGGCAGGTGTGCTATAAGGGCAATTTGGTTACTATCTCTAGCAGATCAAGCAACCATGTGGAGGCTCTTGCATTAGCTTCCATGTTCACAATGAAAGGTCATAAAATGTGAATTCTAGCATTTGTAGAACGTTTTAGATGTCATTTATAAAATGTTTGAAGATAAAAATGTCTTAACAACATCTTTATGAATGAACTGGAAAAGTGCTGCATGGTTTTTTAGCCCCAAGTTAACAAACCTATAATCAAAGCTGTTCCAATCATAACTTTCTCAGCTTTTCATTTTCAGGCAAAGTATATCATGGACTACACTATCTCATATGTCTTCACACATCTCTATGGTCATTTTATAGAATTGTTTTTGAGGGTTATGATTTAATGCATGTTACATAGAGGAGACAGCAAGTAAACAAAACATGAGTGAGGACGAGTTTAGTGTGTGAATGTGAAACTATGATTTGGAAATTATCAGAAACTATGATCTGGAAATTATTAGTACATGTGTGTACATGTGTGATTGGTGCAAGAGTGTATGCGTGATAAACGACTGAATGAAAATGAATGACTGTGTGTGTGTGGGGGAATGAGTGAGTGGGACTGTGATAAGAGTGCATGAGCATGTATGTGTGTGTAACTCTGAAATGATAGTATGTAAATATGTGTACATGTGTATGTGTGTATGTTAGAGAGAGAGAGAGAGTGATTGAGAATGGACAAATGGGTTTAAGTGCTTGGACAGTGTGAATTTGTATATAGTGTGTGGATGTCATTTTTTTGTTTGTTTGTATGTGTGTGCACATGTTGGTTGTTTGCATTTGTGAATATCTCATAAGCTCTTTTCTCTTGCCCACTAACTGGGCCATTCATCCATCCGCTGAAATAATATGAATCTCAGCGAGGTGTGTGTCTTGTTTAAGAAGACTTTATTGGCTGATGAGTTAGAGTGGCGTGGTAAATTTGAATTTCCAATTTGTAAAAGATGCAAGGAATTTATGTGGGTGGGGTGGTGGAGAGGAAAGGCATGGGGTGGGGGCAGGGGAAAATAGTTCAACTTATGTCAACCAGGGTAAGATTTATTCCATTTCAATAATCTACTGTACATCCTTTACTAAATATCATTGGCCTATAGAACAGAAACTAGCAATGATTTATTTTCAGCTTACTGGTTGGTGAATTTAGATAAAAGCAAAGTATGAAGACACCCATCACCATCAAGGTACTGAACATATGTGCTTGTGTCTGAGTGTGCACACACACACATATATATATATGCAAATACATATATATCATCATCATCAGCAGCAGCATCATTATAATCATTATCATTTAACGTCCATTTTCTCTGCTGTTATGGGTTGGCTGGTTTGACAGGAGCTAGGGAGCTGCTGGACTTTGTTGAGCTCCAATGTCTGCTTTATAATACACACACATATGCATATATAAACATACATGTATGTATAGACACATAAGTATATATATATATATATATATATATATATATACACACACACACATATGCACACTTACACATGCACAAATATATAGTACATACACATACTTCTATAATCATACGCATGTGTATGCGCATATACCTACACACAAGCATATATATATTCACACATACACATACATACACACACACATATCCATATATCTTCAGTTTCATCATTTTGATATTTCTTGTTTCAAGAGGTGTAACCCATCATTTCTTGTTTTACATTGAATCACTTATCTAAAACACATAAGTGCAGAAATGCCAAGAAGGTCATTAGGGTGCCTAGAAATAACAACCAAATTTCCATTAAATCATATCTTACTGGCTGAAAAATGATGTCTGATTAATGCAACATTACATAGATGGACTCTGGAAATGAAAACAGGATGATCACTGCTTTAATGTTTTTTGCATAGGTTTGCTCCATCTGGACCGACCTGTGGCTAAACAGCAACAACACATTCTTTCATTCTTTTACTTGTTTCAGTCATTTGACTGCGGCCATGCAGGAGCACCACCTTTAGTTGAACAGATTGACCTCAGGACTTATTTTTTGTAAGCCTAGTACTTACATTGGACTTCCCTCATCCTCACCTCTCCAATGTGCTCTACTCTAATTTTGTTCCATTGTATTTGCTCTGCTCTATTACCAACCAGTACAGTACCCTATCTTCCACTACCCAACACTTACCTTTATCTCACTAAACTCCCTAGGGTACCCTCCATCTTTTCTTTTTCTCACTGCTCTTAGTAAATTCAACCCAACATCGAAAAATACCTTAGGAATGAGAACCCAGGTTTGAAATTTCCTCAAGATACCTGATGAAGGCTGGAGGGTATATCAGCCGAAACATTGTGTTAACAACAAAGATGAGGACAAATATCCGTCAAATGTAAATAATGGTCATGAATACTACTGGATGATTTTCGGCTGCTGCTGTTATATTATTGTGTTATCTAGCACTATATGTCTATAAAAGATACTATCTCAGGATAAATACTGCAGCTAATTAGGTTTTCTATGATGTATCTACTCTGAAAATATGCATACACACACATACATATTAACATATCTATGAGTATGCTTGAAGATGTGACTATATCTGTAAATGCCTATTACTGTTACTACCTCCAATGCTATTTGATGTAAAAGGCCACATATTCTAACCAACCTCACTTTTTCTCTACTTCTGTTTCGGCCTATGCTCGTTCATGATCTCTTCTTTCTCTTCATATTTTCTCGTCCCCAGTGGGCCTAGGTCTTCCTTTCTTGGTATCTTGAACTATCTCATTTTAACTACCTGACATATTAGTTGATCTTTAGACTGAGACTGAAACACATGGCCCAACCATTGCCATCTTCATTATTTCTTCATCTATATATGGTGCTTTTATTATGTCTCGAACCATCTCATTTCTCACAAGACTCTGGCATTTGATCTCCAAGATTCTTCATAACGCTTTAATTTCAAAGACTTTAAGATGATTAGCTATAGTTTGATTGTTATGTCATGGCTCTCCCACACACTAAAAACACTTCTCACTAGTGATGTATACATTTTAATTTTCATATGAATTTCTAATCTATGCGGTTTCCACACATTTCAAAGAATTTCTATGGCTAGATTTGTCTTCTTAAATTTTTCATTATATTAACTTTCTAAAGATCCATCACTTTCATGATATTTAAACTTCCAGTATGTACTCATTCAATGATACACTTCTTTTATCTGCTTACTCTGTCTTTATATTTTCAGTTTTATTGGTGTATAGATCTTAAGCCTATTTCATCACACTCGTATGTCATTCTTCATATAGTTGATTTTATTACTAAGCAAAACAATACCAGCCGTATATCTTTTATCTCTTACTTGCTTCAGTCATTGGACTGCAGCCAAGCTGGTGCACCGCTTTGAAGGGTTTTGTCAAACAAATCAACCACAGTTCATAAGTTTTTAAGAATTTTTTTTGAAGTCTGGTAATAACTTTATCAGTCTTTTGTTGCTGAACCATTAAGTTATGGGGATGTAAACAAACCAACACCAGTTTTCATGCAGTGATGAGGAACAAGCACAAAGACACACACACATACACGCATACAACAGGCTTCTTTCAGTTTCCATCTTCCAAATCCTTTCACAAGACTTTGGTCAACATAGGTGTATAGTTGTGAGAGCCTAGATCTGGCCAGTTTGAATATAAAACAAGTAGAATATCTGGATCAAATATGTCTGGTTTAAATGCAAAAGAGCTAAATCAATTTTAAATGGTAGTGTACATGGTATTTCTGTTGAATAATAGCATTCAAAATGTCAACAGTGGTTATTTCCCTGTTCTTCATAGGCCAGCAGTGAATCCATCCTTTCAGCAGTATTACACAGCTGCCCTTGATCAACAATGATCAGAATAGCCACCAGCTTCATTGCAAATGTTCACAGCATGGTGAGCTCAGTTACTGAGGAAGCAACTTTACCAGCTGTGGCTTAAAATGTCATTCTATTTTTTGTTATATCATTGGACAATTTCTCCATTGCATCTCTGATAAGCTTTTGTTTACTCATCACAAAAGATCTTTAAATGACCTAATCAAATGGTTATTAATAGTTTGTATTATTTAAAGTAAAATATTGAATATGAAAATTAAACTACTTTTTTCTAAAATGTACTAAAATTAAGTGACATTCATTGTTGTGGCTTTATTAATACTGTCAATAATTGCATAATGCTAATTAAAATTTTTGTTTAAACTTAGATCATTTAAAAGAGGTAAAAAGAAAGAAACTCTTCATTCTGAATAGTAAATGATTAAATAGAAATAATTAACATTTGCTTTTAATCATCATAAACTAAGTCAAGTCAATGTATAAAGAAAAAGAAAAAGAGACAGAGTCATATAGACAGAGAGAATTATCTCTTATGCCTTAAAAGGGTATTTTAAGTCCACTACTTTATTCCTGTGTCTGTAACATTAAGATGAGAGGATTTTTTACTCTGGGATGGTATGCTAGTCTAACACTATTACCTTTCCCAGACATTCTGGTGCCAGATACACAATATTTTGTAACAATTTTGTTTTTGTCTTTGGTCAGTAAGTGTTATTTCCTATTTGCTTCTATCTAGAAATAAAAGGAAATTATTAATATTTCCTTCAAATTTTGCTTTTGTCACCTGGACATCAATGTTTTGAAACTGACCTATTTTCAATTACATTTCAGACACATTCAGCACTGTGAAGGGGTGCTGAAAAGTTCCTGGTTTTAAGGGTGTCATGAAAGGTCTGGTTGGAGGCCCAATCTTCCAAGTTCTTTTACAGGGCTTAGAAAAACTGAAGGACCACTGCAATAAGTGTGTGAATCTGTGAGGGGAATATGTTGAATAAAATCATAATTAACTGATCCTCCTGTATTTTCTTTTACCCAAAGCCAGGAACTTTTCAGTACCCCTTGTGTGTGTGTGTTTGCCTCCACCACTGCTTGACAACCGGTGTTGGTTTGTTTACATTCCTGTAACTTAGCAGTTTGGCAAAAGAGACCGATAGAATAAGTACCAAGCTTAAAAAAATGTAAGTACTGGGGTCAATTCATTCGACAAAATCAAATTCAACAAGATGGTGCTCCAGCATGGCCACAGTCTATTAAGTGAGGCAAGTAAAAGATAAGTCATGATAAATATGCATTGTTTATTGAATAAGTACTTAATAATATTTTGTGGATTACATTATATTTGTAGACTAAAACATCTTTTATTTGTTTTAATCACTGGACTCCAGCCATGCCGGGCCACTGTCTGACAGGTTTAGTCAAACAAATCGACCCCAGTACTTATTCTTTGAAGCTTGATACTTTATTGTTCACCTATGCTGAGCTGCAAAATTACGGGGATGTAAACAAACCGGCACCAGCTATCAAGTGGTGGCAGTAGACAAACTCATACGTATAGAGTTTCAACTTCCAGACTCACTCACAAGGTTTTGATCATTCTGAGGCTATAGTAAAAGACACTTACCCAAGGTGCTGCGCAGTGGGCCAGAATACAAAACCACATGGTTGCAAAGTGAGATCCTTAACCACACAACCATGACTGCACCAATACACAACCTTTTTTAAATACATTTCTTTAGTCCAGGGATTCTCAACCATTTTTTACCTATGGACCTCTTTGATTCCTATTTTACATGAGTGGACCCCCATTGCCATTCGATGCTTAAAAAATCCTTTAGTATTTTAATGATTAAATATTATTAAGACCTGTATAAAAATTGTTAAAATATTATGTTTATTGTGGATGTATAACCAATTCATTGTTCATAAACTTTACTGTTCTGAAGCACAGTTTTTCCATGGCCCCTGAAAAATGACTGTGGACCCCCAATTTACTATATTGCATCCGTGGATACTCAAAAATCTTATATAGACCCCAGTTGAGAATCCCTACTCTAGACTATGTACCAAGTGCATCAAAGTGTTTTTATCTACTTGAAAGCATACACCAAATATTAAAAGGTCTGGAATTATTGTGTCCAAGTATGAGGTTGAAAGAAATTTGGATGCTGCTTGTAGTTGGTCAAGCAACCCTATAAAGATCTAAGTAATTGCAAACATGAAATTATTATCATCATCATCAAAAGCAGCAGCAACATCTCTACCTGGTGGTTATTGATGTGCTACACTATATAGATTCACGCAATGTTCCCTACCTCCACGAGCTTAGATCCTTTGTCAATTATCTCACCCTCTCATATATATATGTTCACAACTGTGACTGCATGAGCTCATTTAATCAGGAATTATAGCTAGAATCAGCATCTACAGTCATTATATCCTGAACGTGCCTATATAGTACATTCATCTTAAATTATGTGAAATTAATTCTTTTAAATTTTATTATTGCTAATCCTTCTGAGATTGATAAAATAATATGCTAGTCAAGTACAGGGATGATACAAATGGCCACCCCCAACCCTCAAAAGTGCTGGCCCTAATTATTATTAGAAATAATTATTATTCTGCTGAGGTTGATTTTTGCTTTTCATCCTTTCAGGAACAATAAAATAAGAACCAGTTGAGCACTGGTATTGATGTAATTAACAAAACCCCTCCCCAAAAGTTTCAGGCTCTGGTGCAGAGAAAGGATTATTATCATCATTATTATTATTATTATCATTATTATTGCTCTCATTGATTTCTTCAAGTTTCACTTGAAAAGGAATTTGAGAGTGGAGGTCCTCGAGTGAGTTTATTGAAAGATAGGCGAACATTTCGAAAATGTTAAGAGTGGATGATACCTCTCTAAGTGTAGACTTGTGAGTTGGAGAGAAAGAATTGGAGAGGGCAGTTGCTCCTGGGGTTTCAGGGAAATTTTGGACAGTGGGGTTCATTGATTATCCCTAGAGGCCTTCCTGTATCAGGAGGGTCACATCTCTATCATCCTCCAATACAATTTCCTGTAAGTCAGACTGTCTTGTGGTCCCAGCAGACAAAATGGAAATGGCATTGTCTTGGAGGCTGGCAAGAGAGATGTGCTAGAACAACCACTTTGACCCACAGGGCTCATACTTACAGACAGCCATCTCTGCCCCGATAGCAGTGGGCAGAGATATAGTACAGGGGCCAAGAACGCTGGAGGCCTCCACTGCCACAGGTTTGATCATAAACCTGTCAGAGAGTGACTGATATTTTAACAGTTTGATTTTCTCAGTTTGATGAGTAGTAGAGCCTAGGCTGGTAGCTAAACACACCAGTTGCCACTGGAGAGAACTAGGATGAGGTTATGAGTGACCAGTTTCACATAGGAATGGGCAAATGGAAGCTATTATCACTGAAAGGTTTGGCAGAAGAGGTGAGCATATATATATCATCTTAGTCATTTATACCACCTAGCTATCATACCTCTCACAACATTGGAGTGTCAGCTCTTTTGTTTCTTATAGAAGCGACATATTCCACTTGTCAGCAAATCCATCTGCTACCAAAATACTCTGAGAGCAGTAAAGTGAAAAGAAATTAATTAAATTAAAGAATATTGTTAGGGTAAGGTCTAGAATCCAAGAAACTGAGGTCTGTGATACAATTATTTAGTTGTTTTTTTTTTTTTGTTGTGAAAAGAAACAAAAAGTGTCAAGGAGAATTTACATACAATCTGGTGCAGGCTTAAGTGTATGGTAAGAAGTTTGCTTCCCGACCATATGGTTCCAGTTCAATCCCACTGCATGGCACCTTGGGCAAATGTCTTCTACTATAGCCTCAAGCCAAAGCCTTGTGAGTGGATTTGGAAACTGAAAGAAGCCCCTCATTTATATATGTGTGTGTGTGTGTGTGTGCATGTCTTCATGTCTGTGTTTGTCCCTACCACCACCACTTGACAACTGGTGCTGGTTTGTTAACATCCCCGTAACCTAGCAGTTTGGCTAAAGAAAATAACGGAATAAGTACTAGACTTTAAAAAAAAGACAATAAGTACTGGAATCGATTTGTTCAACTAAAAATTCCTCAAGGTGGTGCCCCAGCATGGCAGCAGTCTAATGACTGAAACAAGTAAAAGAGAAAAGGTAATTTACTATTACCTTTTGTGTGTGTGTGTGTGTGGGGGGGGGGGGCGGATTATTATTGTTGTGTAGTCCCATATTGACTCTGGTTATGCAGACCCATAATCGAGTAGACATGATCAAAAGCATTCCAGTTATAATTATCTGATCTGTGTTTTAGATCAGAGAGCTATTGCTGGAATTCCTCTGATAAAACAAAACCAAAAAAGAAAATGCTTAAAATAGCAGCATCAGTTCCAAACACTGTGAGAGATGTACACCTCTCATGGTAATTGTAGAACAACTACCGTCATGTTCCAAATGAGACCACCTTGCTTGCCACTGCTAACTAAAATGCTTGATCTACTAGTAATAGCAGCCTAATTTCTCTCAAATCATACCCTACTGTTTTAAAGAAAAAAAAAAAAGATCAGATGTTCATAATTGGATTGTTTTTAGCTTTGTCTAGTTTGACCATCGGACTGAATGCAATAATTGCCATACAAAATAAAAAAGGGCTGCAGGAAAAAGAAAAGAAAATGGACAAGCCCAGGCAGTTACAAAAAAAAAAAAAGTAGATAATACTGCCTGTTAAGACCCTTAGTCCTCAATCAACATCATAATGTACCATATGTGTGTGTGGTTGGGAAGATGGGTGGTCCATTTGTTAATTAGCTCACTATATGCCATTAGGTTTGTTCAACCAGTTCTGACCTACAGCTAAACAGTAGAAAAAACAAAAGGGCTTAAGTTATTCTGGTCATGATTTAAGGTTTAAAAAGATACAAGAATCTAACTAGATACTGTCATCCAGTTCTCTTTTGTGTCCCAAAGGGACATGATGGTTTTTATCAGACCGATGGAATTTGGGTAGAGTGGAAAAGGAGTGAATTAATGATCCATATATCCTACCAAATAACAGTTCCACCTCATCTCAAAAGCCATACAATTTTTATGAGGGAAGGGTAAGAGAGAAGAGAAGTCTAACTGGGAGGAATAAGGTGCAGGTTAGAGGAAGACAAGGTGTGGGAGTAGAAAGAAGTGGCGGGGGGGGGGGGTGAGAAAAAGAAAGAAAGATAGTGTGTGTATCTGTGTGCATGTGTACAATTGTGTCTATGTGATTAGAAGCTTGTTGGTATTTTAAAAGGAAAATTGAGGAGGATAGTGCATGTGTGAGAGGCAGACAGAGAGACAGAGAGAGACAAGTAGACAGACAGAGTTATGTAGAAAACTAAGAGGGTAAAGAAAAAGCAGACAAGAAGAAAGGAAAAAAGTGAGAGAGAGTGAGAGAGAAAGAGAGAGAAAATGAATTAAATTTATGAGAATGAGAAATATATAAATGCAAAAAAGAGAGAAATACACAGAAAGTCACCAAAGATAAGTGATAAATGTGATGATAAAGAATTAAATGAAGAGAAATCGTCTGCAAGGCATGAAATTAAAATATGAGAGTCCCTTAAACTCCCTCCCATTACTCCGTTCACTGTTCCATTAAAATTTGAACATTTTGGTGTGTTTACGTGGTTAACATCTGCCAGACATTTCTGTTATGAATATTATGCATGAATTGCAGCATAGAAGAATGGAATGGTAACAACTCTGTGAACAACTCCGGTGGCACTATCAGAGATAATAACACTGGAGATTCTTGTTCCTGTGAATGGTTCTTAAATCCTGAAAGCTAATACTAACATGCATGTTTCTTTTCCGATTTTTTCTTTCCATTACTGCAAATGGAAAGTAGAGAAGAAATATATGTGCATGCATGCATGTATGTATGTATGTATATACACACACACACACACATTCATATATATATATATATATATATATATATATATATATATATATATATATATAAGTCAGTAAATAGTGGGGTTGTGTTAACCGCACATGGAGAAATAATAGGAAAATGAAAAATAATAATAAGGCAGAATGCTAAACTGGAAGCATATTTTAATACAGATTTCTCTAACCGGTTTTCATTGCGAAACAAATTTTCAAGAAGAGGGAGAATGAAAATGTTTTTTTACAAAGAAGTACAAAATGAAGAAAATAATATATAAAAAAAATAATATATAAAAAAATAAATATACCAATACATTATATTGTCTTTGAGCTTTTGAAGTTCAATGGTAATCCATGTATATAATGGTTGGAAAAATAAGGATGCTTGAGAATTGAGAGTTGTGTTAGGTTTTAAAAAAGGGTTAAAAGTTTGTGTTAAGCAGGAAGTGTGGTGTCAAAACAGGAAGTGTGTGTAAGGGGAGACAAATGTTGTCTCCCCTTACACACACTTCCTGTTTTGACACCACACTTCCTGCTTAACACAAACTTTTAACCCTTTTTTAAAACCTAACACAACTCTCAATTCTCATGCATCCTTATTTTTCCAACCATTATATACATGGATTACCATTGAACTTCAAAAGCTCAAAGACAATATAATGTATTGGTATATTTATTTTTTTATATATTATTTTTTTTATATATTATTTTCTTCATTTTGTACTTCTTTGTAAAGAACATTTTCATTCTCCTTCTTCTTGAAAATTTGTTTTGCAATGAAAGCCGGTTAGAGAAATCTTTATTAAAATATGCTTCCAGTTTAGCATTCTGCCTTATTATTATTTTTCATTTTCCTATATATATATATGATGCCTTATTTCTAGTGAGACAGCTGCTGGAGAAATACCTAGCTAAGGATAAACCTCTGTACCTGGCTTTCGTTAACATGGAGAAAGCCTTTGACAGGGTCCCCCGATCCCTTATCTGGTGGTCAATGAGGAAACTTGGGATAGAAGAATGGTTAGTCAGAGCTGTGCGAGCCATGTACAGAGATGCTGCCAGTAAGGTGAGGGTTGGAAATGAGTACAGTAATGAATTCCGGGTAGAGGTAGGGGTCCACCAAGGTTCCGTCCTCAGCCCCCTCTTATTTATCATAGTCCTCTAGGCAATCACAGAGGAGTTCAAGACAGGTTGCCCCTGGGAGCTCCTCTATGCTGATGACCTTGCCCTAATTGCAGAGTCACTATCAGAACTAGAGGAGAAGTTTCAGGTGTGGAAGCAAGGTCTAGAATTGAAGGGCCTTAGAGTCAACCTAGCTAAAACCAAAATCCTAATAAGTAGGAAGGTAGATAAAACACAAACCCCTTCAGGTAGATGGCCCTGCTCAGTATGTAGAAAAGGAGTAGGTAGTAACTCTATAAGATGTACCCGGTGCAAGCTATGGACACATAAGAGGTGCAGCAACATCAAAGGCAGGTTAACTAGCAAGTTAGTTTTTGTTTGTGGCAGATGTTCAGGTGCAATAAAGACTGTAAACAAACAGGAAACAACTTCTATCTCATTCCAGGGTGAAAAACTAGGGGTAGTCGATAGCTTCTGCTATCTGGGCGACCAAGTTAGTAGTTGGGGTGGGTGCACTGAAAGTGTAGCTGCTAGAATAAGAATAGCCTGGGCAAAGTTTAGAGAGCTCTTACCCCTGCTGGCAACAAAGGGACTCTCACTCAGAGTAAAAGGCAGACTGTATGACGCATGTGTACGAACAGCCATGCTACATGGCAGTGAAACATGGGCTGTAACTGCTGAGGACATACGTAAGCTCGCAAGGAATGAAGCCAGTATGCTCCGTTGGATGTGTAATGTCAATGTGAATACCCGTCAGAGTGTAAGTATCTTGAGAGAAAAGCTGAACATTAGAAGCATCAGTTGTGGTGTGCAAGAGAGATGATTGCGCTGGTATGGACATGTGGTGAGAATGGATGAGGATAGCTGCGTGAAAAAGTGCCACACCCTAACAGTTGAGGGAACCCGTGGAAGAGGTAGGCCCAGGAAGACCTGGGCTGAGGTGGTGAGGCAAGACCTTCGTACATTGGACCTCACCAAGGCGATGACTACTGACCGAGACCTTTGGAAATGTGCTGTGCGTGAGAAGACCCGGCAAGCGAAGTAAGATCGTTGCCAGTGCCCCTGGACTGGCTCTTGTGCGGGTGGCACATGAGATGCACCATTTTGAGCATGGCCGTTGCCAGTACCGCCTGACTGGCTCCCGTAGGATCTTCGAGCGAGATCATTGCCAGTGCCCCTGGACTGGCTTGTGCGCGTGGCACATAAAAGACACCATTTCGAGCGTGGCCATTTTCGTGCGGGTGACACGTAAAAGCACCCACTACACTCTCTGAGTGGTTGGCGTTAGGAAGGGCATCCAGCTGTAGAAACTCTGCCAAATTAGATTGGAGACTGGTGTTGCCATCCGGTTTCACCAGTCCTCAGTCAAATCGTCCAACCCATGCTAGCATGGAAAGCGGACGTTAAACGATGATGATGATGATGATGATATATATATATCAATATAAGGATTACTACTAACTTTTTACAAATAAATATATATACATATATATACATCCACTTACATACACATAATATATATATATATATATATATATATATATATATATATATATACATATACATACACACACACATATACATATACACATATATAAACATGCACACATGTATATACACACTTATATGTGTGTGTATACTTTTATCAAAGCAATGGATCCTTACAGTAGCACAACTGTTTCTATACAGGGTCACATCAAAGATCAGAATAACTAACAGTTAAAATACCCAAAGCACTTTATATACAGGTAAAAAAACACACATATATACATACAGAAAGAAAAAAAAAAACAAAAGAAAACTAGGAACATGCTACTGAAAAAAAAAATTTAGAAGTAGAAAATAAAAGAGAAATCTATATTTCTTATAAACAATTTCAAATAGGCTGCCTCCCTGGTTTATAATATGAAAATTTAGAATACAAAGTCAAAAGAAGGAGATGAATTATTTGATTGACAGCTATGCAACATCACAGAATCAAATGGAAAATAGGAATAGTAGAGTGAAATAACAACTGAGATGTTTCTATAAAAATTCACTATCTGAATCTAAGAAAAAATATCAGTTGACTAATAAATATTATCCAAAGATATACCGAAGCAATGTTTAAGCATGTTAAACTCAATATAAAGCTACACGAATTTGGTTGCCTAATAATACATGGTTATAGGTCGAGGTTAAAAGATATTTGAGAGGATTCTTTAGCTTATAATGGGGAGAAGAAAGTGAATGTATACAGCTTAATGGTTAGGGTATTCAGTTCATGATTGTAAGCAGCATTGGATTAACCATTAAGCAAAATAAACATGTGCTTAAGGCATCAAAGGAAGGAGGGGAGCACCACAGAAATGGTAAATGGTTTACGGCACAAAAGAAATCACTTTAAATTTGCTAAAATAATATTCAGAATACCTGTATCTCTGCTAAGTATAAATGCAGATGTGTTAGCTAAAATTAATTTTGAGGATCTGATCAAATACTTTGCAATTCAGAAAAGTAGGCAGAAACTTTTCAAATATATATAAAATGGAAGTATACAAAAATAAACATTATTTTCCCTCTTACTGTTTTGTTTTGTTTTGAAAGATAGAAATTTATTCTATGGTTTGTTATTGTTTATATTTTGAATTACATAATCTTTTATGGGGGCACCAAAATCTCTCATGTGCTTAGGGCCTCGATGGGTCTTAATCTGGCCCTGATTGTAAGGTCGTGAGTTCAATTCCTGGCAAAAATTAGTTGTACTTATAATTCAAAGGGCTGACCTTGTCACATTCTGTGTCATGCCGAATCTCCCTGAGAATTACGGTACACGTGTCTGTGAAGGGTATATGTGTCTGGGAAGTGCTCAGCCATTTGTAGCTTAATTTCATGTACGAGCTTTCTGAGTGCCAGAAGAGAAGAAGAATGGAAAGAAGACTGGTAAAACAATAAAATCAACTCAGCACTAAATTGGTTTGTGAATGTATGTAGAAAATGTAGCTTAGAGAGGACAATTTAGCCTTGGTGGTGATATGGGAACTTCTCTAAGGTTGAGGGCACAACGAAATGCATTGAGTTACACTCTGTAAAATAGCTGGCAAAATGAAGGGTATCCACCCATAGAAAGTATGCCAGAAATGAAACTTAAGAGCAATCAGAACAAGAAAGCAGGGTGCAGCTGTTTAGACGCTGATGATTTAGTACAGCTGGCTGGACATTCAACCTGTTTTGATGCTGAAAGCAAACACGCATGCATGCATGCACACACAACATGCATGTTTGTGCAGAAATATACTCATACAGATAGAGAAAGTAAGAGAGAGACATTACACAGATGTGGCTGTTTAGTAATAGGCTTGCCTCCCAACCACATGATCTTGGGTTTATTCCCATTGTGTGGCACCTTGGGCAAGTGTCTTCTGCTATACCTCAGGCCAATGAAAGCCTTGTGAGTGGATTTGGTAGATGGAAACTGAAAGAGGCCTGTCGTAAATATATATATATATATATATATATATATGTATGTATGTGTCTTTGTGTTTGTCCACCACCACTGCTTAACATTTGGTGTTGTGCTTACATCTTTGTAACTTAGCAGTTCAGCAAAAGAGACTGACAGAATAAGTATCAGGCTTAAAAAAAAAAATAAGTATTGGGGTCGATTCATTTGGCTAAAAGTTCAAGGCATTGCCCCAGCATGGTCACAGTCCAGTGACAGAAACAAGTAACAGATGAGCGACAAAATGTGAAAAACATTAAAATGTCTGCTGTCAAATAAGTCAGTGTCAAATAAGTCAGTGTCAAATCAGTGGCGCCAAAATGGTGGCACCAAAATGGCTGTGTTAAAAAGGTTTCATACCCTAGAGCAATGCATGGTCCCCAACCTGTCTGGGAGGGGAGCAGTTCTGAATGAAAGCTGACTCAAACTGTGACAACCTGTCTAACCCAAGCCACAATAATGGAAAAGCAGACGTAACATTAACGATGATGATGATGATGATAATAAAGATGATGGTAGTGGTGGTGGTGGTGAAAGTGGTGGTAGTGATAATATACGCATGATTAAAACTTTACTTTGTGTTATTATTTTAGAGATATTTCAGAATATCCTAAAAAAATTTTTTAAATTCTGTAGTGAAAAAAAAAAAAACCCCACAAAAACATTATTTGCCACAAAAAGTGCTTTTTATTGCTTCTTATATTTTATCTATTTAACTTTGTTTTTGCAATGTTTAAATTCTGCATCAGTCAGATGGCCTCGTGTGTGTGTGTGTGTGTGTATTCTTTAATCTGAGCAAACTGATGCTGAAGATTATATATATTTTATTTTATAAAGCAATTTGTGAACAATACTATCAATGGTTACATATATTCAATGGGCCAGTTACTGGTTCACTGCATTTCTGGCAGCAAGTGTTACCACTTGTTTTTTTTTTTTTTTCAGGTTCTTGTCAATGTTTATACCATTTGAAATATACATTAGCAAAAAAATATACACACGCATGTGCGCACACGCCGTGTGCGTGTGTGTGTGTTTTTATATATATATATATAAAATAGATGTTGAAAATTGTTAACTTTTATTAATGAAGTTGTATCTATGGGAAAAGAACATCCATTCTACCAGATTAGTTGTTGATTCGGTGTAAAAGTGGGAAGTGTTATCTGTATTAACACACTTGTACATCACATTTTCGTGGGCACAATTTTCATCCAAAGGACAGACTATCTGTGATTTTAAGTTACATTTATATTCCTTGTGATGGGGTCTGCGTGATTGTTTAGAACACTTAATATTTGCATTATGTAATAGAGATGTAACCAACTTGTTGGCCTGTCTGCCTAGTTCATTAGTTGAAGTAATTAGCATTAGATTATTAATATCAGCATTGACCAGGCTAATGTTAGAGAGCCCTGTCGAGGGTTTTGCCATTGCAGAGTTTCTTATGTGAACTTAAGGATTAGGCAGAGAATAATGAAAAGCTATATTAGACAGTCGGCTAAGTAGAGGTAAACTGCTAATATATTCTCTAATTTTATTTCTACTACAGACTGCTATAATTGCTTCCAACGTAGGTATAGTGGAAGAAGTAAGTTTAATAGGTTTCCTATGAAAAGTTTTACAGTATTTATTCATGATGAAGTGGCAGGGGAAGAATTGCTGTCTAACAATTAATAAAAGATTTTTGGAATTTGAGTTTTAATATTATTGATGATGAGATTACATTAGCAGATCTTATACTTCCTACATTTAAAAGTTGGACATTTCCCAGGGTTAAATATCATAGTAGTAAGAGTGACCATCTGAGCATTATCCTCTCATTTTATCTTTCTTACCTGAAGATTGCAGTGGTGTGAACCTCAAATCATGAAACAAAGTTTCAGTTTCAATAACTACACACACACACACACACACACTTACTCACATCCATCTCTATTATCCATTACTCTTTCACTCCATCTCATGCACTGATTCTACCATCATACCCTTGTTCAATTCACAAACACACTCTGATTTTTCCTCTATCAGCGTCTCCTCTATTCATCTTCTTGATTATGTTGCCTCAAGCAAATGAACACGTATTGGAGTAGTAATGTCTCTTTATTCCTAGATGGTACACGGCAATGCCACTTACACTGGTGCCATGATAAAATGCATCCAGTAAAATCTAATAAGTGACTGCTGAACATGGAAAGGCATAAGGTTGAGAGGGCTCCATTTAGTCTTGTAGAGGACACAAAACCCTCTAGTGCTGTACCATGATAATATTATACACTTAGTATACTCTATGGAGTGGTTGGTGATAGTAAAGGCATCCAGCCATAGAAACCAAGCCAAAAATGAAATGTGTGACCAAGATGTGTTCCTCTCACTCATCTAGAAAAGTAGTAACTAACTTGGACCGTGATGACCTACCCAATCCATCCAACCATGGAAAGTGGGCATAAAATGATGATGATGATATATGATGGGCTTTTATCCAGTGTCCCTCTGTCAAATTTCACTCACATGGTATTGATCAACCCATGCCTATGGTAAAAGACAAGTGCTGAAATTGTCACATACTGGGATTGAATTCGGAACCATGTAATTCTGAAGTGAACTTACTTATCAAACTGCCATGCAAGCTAGTTTTTTTTTAAAAAAGGAAACATTTGTTTTTCACTCATTTTAAATCTCAATTTAATATTCCATTAGCCTTAATTGATCTACTATTGAATGAAGTGTCAATATGCTGTTGCCAGCTTATCTATACTCGTTGTAAGTCTATCTGTCTGTCCATCAGCACCAAGATGGAATTTGAAATCTGAATGCAAAGGGCTAAAAGATATTATAAGGCATCTCATCCAATAATTTAGCATTATGGTAATATATATTGATTAGATAGAGTACCATATACTAAGTTCAAATTATAATTGTCAATCTTATTCAGATAACACTTGATATCAAGTATAATTGATCATTCAGCTGATTAATTATGTGTATGTGTATCTGTAACAAAGTGTGACTAGCGTATTAAACTAAATCACCATCCAATTATTTATTGGTAAAATTAAATCTATACCTAACCATTTGACTTCCACATGAAATACCTCATGATTGCAAATTGAACTTCTTAATCATTTATTCATACCTGCCCACTTTAAGTAAGATAACACACAAACAAACAACATCCAAAACTTTATTGAGATGTACTTGCATAGCAAGTGTTTTGATCTGAGATCCCATGCTGAAACTAAAGTGGTTTGCAGTGTGGAAGACATAAACTGGCCATTCAGAAATACATGAAAACATCAACTAAGTATTTACTTGTAATATGATGTCAAAGTTTTCATCACTCAAAACTGTGATCTGTTCACTGATGCAGCACAATTTTTTTGTCAGTATAAAAGGTTGCAGTTTCGAGCAACAAAAATTTTGACACCATGTGTGGCTGTGTGGTGAGAAGCTTGCTTCTCTAACACATGGTTCTGGGTTCAGTCCTACTGCATGGCACCTTGGGCAAGTGTCTTCTAGTATAGCCTTGGGCTGACCAGAGTCTTGTAGGTGGATTTAGTAAACAGAAACTGAAAGAAGCCTGTCATATATATTTATGTGTGTGTGTTTTTGTGTTTGTGTTGGTCTTCCCGCAATGTTGGTGTGTTTACATCCCTGTAACTTAGTGGTTTGTCAAAAGAGACTGATAGAATAAGTACTAAGTTTACAAAGAATAAGTCCTGGGGGTTGATTTCTTCGACTAAAAACCATGGCTACAGTCAAATAACTGAAAAGAAAAGAATATTACAAACAAATGCTTAATGTGAAGTTGACAGTCATTGTCTGTTCCTGAATGGCTAACATATATCTTCCATGCTGAAATTACATGTAAAAATCTTACACATAAACATATATTTCTACAGAACACAAAAGTTAATAAAACATTTAACACACAACACCAGATTTAGATGGATTAAGTGGCTGGAAAATAAATCATTCTCCAAAAAGGATGCTACTCTTATTAGAGATAACATTCCAAGGAAATATGGTAGATATTCCCCACAGTTAAATATCATTGAACCAACATCCTTTCATGCCTTCTGTTGCAATCGTTTTTGTCTGATAACCTCCTAGTCAGTTTTACCTCTTTCAATGTCCATCTACTAATGTTTTGGTTGGGCCAGGGCTACAGTAGAAGATAATATGCCCAAGGTGCCATGCAGCGGGACCAAGCCCAAAACTACATGGTTACAAAGGGAGCTTCTAGCCTACACAGCAGAAAAATCTGTTGAAGAAAAATATCTTTAAAAAAAAGATACCTTAGGTAAAATAGTCCGAGATACACAACAGAATGGTTAGGCTGGATCATAAGACCAGCAGCCATTTCTTCTTTTACTCTTTCTCACTTTCTCTCTAAACTAACAAAATCCTGTTTAAACCAGCAAGGGTGCTTCTATGCAGTCACTCTGTCTGATAGAAATAGCAGCTGGATCTCCCTCAACTCACTGTTGCTGTTTTTTAAAAAAAAAGTATATATTGGACAATATAGTCATTGTTACACAAAATGAAAGGATGGTCACAGTTGGAAAGCCTTTTCCCATTGGTTTCTTTGATTTGGGTATACTATAACACCAACAACTCCTAACGCAAAATTTTTCTTTTATCTTTTGTTCCAGCTACTATACTCCGGCCATGCTGGAGCACTGCCTTCAAAGGTTCAGTCTAACAAAGTGACCTCGGTACTTATTTTTTTTTCTAAGCCTGGTACTTACTATATCAGTCTCTTTTGCCAAACTGCTAAGTTATGAGGACATAAACAAACCAACACCAGCTGTCAAGCAGTGGTAGAGAACACACACACACATGCACAAACAAACACACACATGTCAGGCTTCTTTCAGTTTCCATCTACCAAATCTATTAACAAAACTTTGGTCAGCTTGGGACTATATTAGAACACTTACCCAAGGTGCTGTGCTGTGGGACTGAACCTAAGATCACATGGTTGGGAAGCAAGCTTCTTCTTAACCACGTAGCCAAAATAATTGAGAATACTACCTTTGTAATACAGTGAGATGAAAAACTTTGATCAATTAAGACTGTCCATGCCTTTAGCAGCTCAAAACTCCTTGTAAGAAGTGTTCAAAATCTAATCTATAAGCAGCAAGCAAGGAAGGTAACTCAAATAAGATCAGTTGATCAAAACTTTTTGGCTGATATAGACAATACAGATTAAAGTGGATCTGGTTTTTAGAAGACAGAAGACAGTTTAGACTACTAGAGCCTGGCTGGAAGCAGAATTCAATAATGATTTGTAGAATGGTAAAAGAAATGGAGTCAGTATTTCTGACTCTAGACCTTTGGGAAAAAGGTTAACACCCATTGCAAAACAACTGTGTGCATGCACATATGTATGTGTGTGAGCGTGTGTGTATATACACACACATATTATACACAGTGGTGTAGAGACTAAACATGATTCTATTATATTTCTTTCTCCCATGTCTCTCATCTTCTCCATTCCTGCTGTCTCCTTCATATAGTTATTAATCCAAATGTGGTCTGCAATGTTAGAAGTAAGGGAGGATGATACTCCAATGATCTTGTGTGCGTGTGTGTGTGTGTGTGTGTGTGCATGCGTGCGTGTGTGTGCACGTGTGTGTATGAACACACACACACACACACACACACATATATATGTATATATATATATATATATATATATATATATATATATATATATATATATATATATATATAGAGAGAGAGAGAGAGAGAGAGAGAGAGAGAGAGAGAGAGAGAGAGAGAGAGAAGAGAGAGAGTACTTATAATACTAACAAATACTAACACACACATTTACATATACAATTTCATATTTACACATATTCATAACATATACACACAAATACATATTGGAATGGTTATGCATTAATTTCGATTCACAACAAATGGTTTTGGATTCAATTTCCACAGCTTACATCATCATCATCATTTACTGTCCATTTTCATTGCTAGTATGGGTTGAACAGCTTGACAGGATCCAAGAGGTCTAAGGACTACATCAAGCTCCATTGTCTGCTTAGGCGTGGTTTCTATGACTAGATGACCTTTCTAATTCCAGCTACTTTTCATATGCTGGGTGCATTTTTCATGACACCATCATGATTGAGGTTGCCATACAGCTCACAAGACTGAGAACCTCTCTGTGGAGTAACAGTAGAGAGGGAAGTAGCTTTGTGTTAGAATATGAGCTGCTAAGGTAACAGAACATGTTTCCTGCTACATGAGGAGATATGTGGCAACTCGTGTTATAAAAGGATGACTGGGAACCGAAGTGAAACTGGAGAGAGAGATAAAATAGTGGTTATAAAGTGTGAGGGTAGATCCTCCGGGTATATAGTGAATAGAAGTGAGTGAGTGAGGACAGAAGAAAAGAGATTCTAAGGGTGTATAGGGAGAGTGAGGGCTGGTTAGAGATGAGAAATGGTTGACAAGTGAATATAATGATTGAAGAACAGAAGTTGAGGCGTGGTCTATGATAAATACATTGGAGGGAAGGTAGAGAAGAGTAAGTGATGACCATAAAGGCTGAGAGATGGTTGTAGTGGATGGTGGACAAGAGTAGGGGAGATGATTAATGATACATATCAGTTGGGGCAAGTAGGGGATGCTGCAAAGTACAGAATGGTAATAATGCAGTAGACAGAGGAATGATGTGAGAACAGACGAATGGTGACAAGTGGGTGAGTAGATTGCAAGAATGTGAGGGCAGAAGCAGATGTGATATGAGAGAGGTTTGACTACTATTTCAAGCAACCACATAAAGGCTTCCTCCAGTGCTCATTTGATGAAGGGAAGGTGAAAGTGATGAGTAAGATCTAAGTGAATGGTTCCACTCTCAAACCGTGCTTGTAAGCTGCAGAACACAGCTAGGAGAGGGCACTTGCCACTTCTAGTCTTGGTAGTTCTGGATCCACAGGATTCCTTGAACGATTCTAGATAGCTGTGCTCTTGTTGGGAAAACTTATTTAATTTCCCTTGTATACTGTTGTTTTACATGCCTGTTTTCTCCTATGTGATTTTATGTAAGCAACCCCTCCACTATGTCTTTTTTTTTTAATTTTTAATTCTGTCCTTGTAATATCTCCTTGTCCATCGCTGTAATGGTATATAAAGAAACAATTATTACCATCCTTATTATTATTCATATTCATGAGTAAATTGAAAAATTTCATTACTGATGATAAAAATGGTAAAAGTAAAACAAAGTGAGACACGGAGAGAGAAAGAGAGAGAGAGAGGCGGTGGGGAGAATTATACAAAAACAAAAAATACACACAGTCATTAATTAAACAGAAAAGTAAATATTGATTTAATGCTTCCAAAATGTTTTCAATTGTTTTCCCTATAGTGTATTATACAAAATTAATAATGTTGTTGCATTGGCAAACACATGTAGCGAGATTAAAGCACACAGTAGCTAGCTCAGCATATACATACATATATATATTTATACATGCACACAAACAACATATGCACATATACAAATCAATCATTAGTGTCATTTTGACATCCACTTTGCCATACATAAATACACACACACACACATCCTTCCTTGAGCCTTGAACTCCTCCAAGTAAAACCATAAGAGACATTGTCGTGACAAACAGCATACTGTAGGCATCTAAATCTAGTGGAGTTCCTTTCCCAATCAAAACGCAACAAATTTGTTCCCATGTTAAAGAGAGAGACAGAGAGACAGTGGGGGTAAAAAGGAGTCAACGTTACTGCTGGTCTGGTGCTTCACTGATTTTGAAGAGCTGAAGGGCAAATTTGAACCCTGAGCACAGAAGGCCAGAATGAATAGGTGTTATATCCAAAACTCTAACGAATGCCAAATCATCTACTTATCTACCTATTTAATAGTGTGTCTATCTATCTATCTATCTATCTATCTATCTATCTATCTAGTTATACACACACACATACATACAGATGCAGGCATGGGTACATAAGAAATTTGCTTCCTAACCACATGGTTCCGGGTTCAGTCCCACTATGTGGTACCTTGATCAAGTGTCTTCTACTATATCCTCAGGCCAACCAAAGTCTTTTGAGTGGATTCAGTAGATGAAACAAGTCCATCATATATATATGTATGTGTGTGTGTGTGTGTATTTGTTTGTTTGTTCCCCACCACTGCAATTAAGTAGTGTGGCAAAAAAGACTAATAGAATAAATACCAAGCTTAAAATAAAACAAAAAACAAGTTCTGAGGTCAATTCATTTGCCTAAAAGTTCTTCAAGGCAGTGACCCAGCATGGCCGCAGTCCAGTGACTGAAACAAGTAAAAGATAAAAGATCTATGTATGTACGTTCACACACACACACACACACACACACACACACACACATATATCATGATTTAATGTCTGCTTTCCATGCTAGTATGGATTGGACTTATATATAAGGAGTAGCTGTGTGGTAAGTAGCTTGTGAACCACATGGTTCCAGGTTCAGTCCCACTGTGTGGCACATTGGACAAGTGTCTTCTACTATAGCCTCAGGCTGACAAAATCCTTGTGAGTGAATTTGGTAGACGGAAACTGAAAGAAGCCTATCATATATATATATATATATATATATATATATATATATATATATATATACAACATATGTGTGTGTGTATATGTTTGTGTGCCTGTGTTTGTCCCCCCACAACATCGCTTGACAACCGGTGCTGATGTGTTTACATCCCCGTAACTTAGCGGTTTGGCAAAAGAAACCAATAGAATAAGAACTAGGCTTACAAAGAATGTCCTGGGATCGATTTGCTTGACTAAAGGCAGTGCTCCAGCATGGCCGCAGTCAAATGACAAACAAGTAAAAGAATAAATGAGAAAAAGAATATATACACACACACACACACACACACACACACACACACACACACACACACACACACACACACACACACACACACTGTGATCTAAAACTTTAATTGCATGACAACAAAACTCCAAGTCTATTCCTGGGAGGACTCATATCATTTTGTTGAATCCACAGTTGGATATGTCACAGAGTACATACAGAAAACAGAACAGGAGACATTAAATATAAACCGTCTCACATGTTTTTTCTTCCTCTGTGTGTGTGTGTGTGTGTGTGTGTGTGTGTGTGTATGTGTGTGTATGTCAATTCTTTAGCAGAGTCCAATCTGCTGCAAACATTTGGGCCACGTTTCCAATCTGAAAATAATTTCCCTCCCACTTCTTTTGCCAAAGTCTCTGAGGTCCTTTAAAAGGTCATGGGTGGAGTTCTTCATCTAACAAAACCATTAAAGAAAATGCACACACACACACACACACACACAAACACACACAATCTAATATATGTGTCTATGTGTGCATATCCATGTATGTTTGTGCATACAGCATATATATATTAAATTGTAGTGTTGTGCCTGTACACTTAAAGAAGCATAAGCCTGTGTTCATGTGTGTGTGAATATTTGTGTATATATACACACACACACACATATATATATCTATGTATGTACATACATATATATATGAGAGTGAAACTATATATATTCAAGCATTAAACATGTATACCCCATTCAAATGCACATGAACAAGTACACTATCCAACCATACACATATTCACACATATACATACATATATACACACACACACACACACACACACACACACACAGATGCATGTAAGTGGTATATGTATATTCAAAAACTGCTTCACATGTGTACATATATAAATTCATATACTATGTGTGTGTGTGTGTGTGTGTGTGTGTATACATATGCACATGGATTGAATAAAAGATTTTGTAAAAATATTTTTCTCTTCTAACTTTTCCCAATGCATTGTAATTTATAATGTTGTTTCACAATAACTTGTGTTATTGGTTAAACTAAAATGTCATTTCTGACTTTGGTTGTTGACGCAGACGTCTTGCATATATACTGCCATAGGGTCAAATAATTAATACAGTAGTATATTACAGTCATATAGTATCATCTACATCATGTTAATGCCCACTTGTTCATGCTTGCTTAGGTCAAGCAGAATTCACTGAGACAGATTTTCTACGGCTGGATGCCTTTTCTCTTACCAACTTTTACCTGTTTCTAAGCAAGTTAATATTTTGTCATAGCTGCACAAATCTTTGTGCCAGGTTAGAAATGAAGGACACTCCTTGTATGATGGTAGTGCGTATTTACAAGTATTGTATGATATCAAGACCAGGAAACACACACACACACATACACTGGCACTCTGTCGGTTATGGTGACAAGAGTTCCAGTTAATCCGATTAACAGAACAGCCTGCTTATAAATTTAACGAGCACTCCATAGACACGCATACCCTTCATGTAGATCTGATGGAGATTCAGCGTGACACAGAATGTGACATAGCTGGCTCTTTGAAATATAGATGCAACTCATTTTTTCCATCTGAGTGAAGTGGAGCAAAATGAAATAGAGTGTCTTGCTTAAGGACACAATGTGTCACCAGTATCAAGGTCACAACCTTACGACCTTGAGCTGAATACCTTAATCACTTGACCATGCACCTTCATACACATACACACACGAGTCTAGAACATTAACCACCCCCCTCATGGACAATGACCCTCCAAGAACAATAACACTCTGAGGACAACAGATGATGATTTAAAACTTCTTAATATATGCTGTCATGGATTAGATGACAGGAGCAAGTCAGAAGACTACATCAAGCACACTGTCAGCTTTGGCATGGTTTCTATGGTTTGATGCCCTTCCTAACACCAACCACTTTACAGAGTGCACTTGGTACTTTGCATGTACCACCACCAGCAGTGAGGTCACCAAACAGAATACTGGGGGAGAATTCCAATAAAAATAACAATTCAGGGCAAACACAACACACCTGATGTTGTGTGGGACAGGAAACAGAAGTCATGCACTGTTGTAGAGATCGGTTGCTGCCCAGCAGAAGCAGTGGAAAAAGAGAACATCATGATGAACTACAGTGGAACTTACAGTTTTTGTATAGATTATCATTGGTTCCTATTATCACAGTGCAAAGGGCTATATAACAACAAATTTGCATAAAAGCCTGAAAAGCAAGCAAATTGATTCCCATCCTTCAAATAAAATTGATTAGTGGTACAGTGAACATTAGTAAAACATTCCAAAGATTTTTCCCTTTGAGGTTTCTAGAATAAACATATGTACCAATCACATATGTAGATATGGCATATGCATACAGGTACATCGAGAATAATCACTATACACACACTACAAATGCTCACACACACACACATGCACTCACACGAACATGCACTAAAGAGACATACATGCACCCATTACATAAATACAGGTACATACAAATATACATCAACAAGTATGCACACACTGTCTCACTCATATACTCATAAACACCTGGAATTATCTTGATTATGAAAAAAAAAATATGTCTTGTCATTTTATTAGTGACTGGCTTGAATTCTGTGAAGAACATAAATACAGACTCTCTCTCACACACACACACACACACACACACACACAGTGTTCACTATCCAAAATATTCTTTCATCTTTATACCTGTTACTCTTTAAGTGACCAGTTACATATGAACATATATGAATCAAAGTATAGCTGAAGTTGGAGACTGAATGTAAGTCCATAATTTATATGCTGCAGGTAATTACCATGTCTGGGAGAATAAAAATCTGCAAGAACTTCATAAAATTTAAGGGATGAATGGTTGTGTGTAAGGTGTAATGAAAAGAACACGATACCATTGATATTTTTTTGTTTTCTTTACTGCTTTGTCACTAAGCAGGTTATTCATCAAAATAAACTCTAATTCCAATCAGGAAGAGAAGACATGTACATACATACGTAAATATATACATATATATGGTTCAAAATTGTACAAAAAGCAAAAACAAGACAGACAGGTGAGAGAACAACAACAAGATACATTAGTTTGAAGCTTAGGGAAAATGAAAAAGTCTGACATTTTTTAACTAACACTCTTCTACAGAAGGGAATAGTACTACTACTACTAATACTACTACAAGCTACTACATCATCATCATCAACTACATTTAACATCCATTTTCTATGCTGGCATGGATTGGATAGCTTGACAAGAACTGGCAAGGTCACGGGTCGCACTAGGTTCCATAGTCTGTTTTGACTTGGTTTCTACAGCTGGATGTTCTTCCTAACACCAACCACTCAAGAGTTTACGGGGTGCTTTTTACGTGGCACCATCACCAGTGCTTTTTACTTGGCACCAGCACCATACATACATACATGTGTGTGTGTGTGTGTGTGTGTGTGTGTGTGTGTGTGTGTGTGTGTGTGTGTGTGTGTGTATGTGTGTGTGTGTGTGTGCGCATGTGACATGTTCACCTGAATCCCTAGCCTACTTCTTTCCCTTTCCAAAGCATAAAAGACACTGTGCACAAGCTTTTATGTTCATTTTATTTATTTATTTATCTCTGCTCACATTTTGTCCATCCCTTTTGGAATTTTTATCTACTGCTGTGAAATCTCATGTTGTCCAAATAGCTGTCTCTTATTCCCTTAGCTCCATTTGTACTATTTTACCTATATTATTATTATTAGTTAGTTTGTTGTCCGTATGCCAGAAAAAAAATCATAGTCTAAAAGAGAACTAGAGCAGTTATATTTTTATATTGTCAAACAGTATATCAGTGGCTATGGCATGTTACTGGTCAGAATATTAAAAATGATTTCATGCCACTTACAAGGCTTGGGTTACTCTTGGGATATAGTAGAAGACACTTACCCAAGGTGTCATGCAGTGGGACTGAACCTGAAACCATGTGGTTAGGAAGTAAGCTTCTGAAGCACACAATACCTGTGCCTATATATATCTGATCATCACCACCATTCTTTAATATTTGTTTTCCATGACAGCATGGATGGATGACTGTGTGTGTGTGTGTGTAGTTGTAAATGAGCATTATCATCACACAAGTAAATTCAATGTTGTTTGTTTGCAATGCTTCATGAAGTCAAGCCTGGCCACTGAGCTGTTTGGGTTTAAAGGACTAGGGAAAATAATACTTGAAAACATACAAGGGTTGGCAACAGGAAGGGCATCCAACAGCAGAAAATCTGCCTCAACAAACTTCGTCTGACCCATGCCAGCATGGAAAAGTGTACATTAAAACAATAATGATAATGTGTGTGTGTGTGTGTGTGTGTGTGTGTGTGTGTGTGTGTGCATTGCACATCAATATACAAAAACTGAAAACATTAAAGAACAATGTTAAAGAGTTTAGCGACTTACCAACAGTATTTGATAAATAACCAGAGCTGTCCATCTGAAATACAGAATAAATCAAAAGGTGAATAAAACTGGAAGAAGTGGTGGTGGTGATGATGGTGGTAATGGTGTTGTTGTTGGCAGTGATGTTGGTGGTGGTGGTAGAGGTGGTGATGGTAAATGTAGGGCTTGGTGATCACAAGAGTAATGATGTATGAAATAATGATCAGTTTGATATGGATGGTGACATCAATAATCATAATGCAGTGTCTACTGTAGCTGTCACTGCTGCAGTTGTCGTTAAGCCCCAGGTCACTTTGATTCAGCAGAGCTATAATCAAATGTATTCTAGAGACAATCTTTTATTGCTTTTTGTTTCAGACGTAGAGCTTTTAAGACTACATTTTATCCAATGTGTCTTTTGTTTTTAAGAGGGTACAATATGGTTTGAAGGAGATTTGGCTACTATTTCTAGCAGTCTCCTCCTCATTGGCTAGTGATAAAAACAGAAATAGGAGTAATAGTGATGGTGGAGAGGGAGGCAGCAGTAGTAGTAAGTAATGATAGTGAAGTCTGTGGATGATAATGATGACAGTGGTGAAAGTAGGTAGTTAATGGTGAATGATAGACACAGCAATAATGATGAATAGAAGATAAAGAAAGCATTGGTTGAAAGTAAGTGATGATGATATAATAATAATAATAATAACAACCCTTTCTACTATAGGCACAGGGCCTGAAATTTGGGTAGCGGTAAGTCACTTACATTGACTTACACAACTAGTACTTATTTTATCAACCCCAAAAGGAGGCAAGGTAAGGTCGACCCCGGTGGAATTTGAACTCAGAACATGAAGACGAATGAAATGATAATAATAATAATAATAATAATAATAATAACAATAATAGTAATCATAACAATAATAGTAATCATAACAATAATAGTAATAATAACAATAATAATAATAATGGTTCAAATTTTGGCACAAGGGCAGCAAGTTTGTGGGAGGGGGTAAGTCATTGACCCCAGTGATCAACTGGTCCTTATTTCATCAACCCTGAAAGGACGAAAGGCAAATTTAACCTCAGTGAGATTTGAGCTCAGACTGTAAAGATGGGCAAAATGCTGCTGCCTAGCACCTTTCTGCCAGATTGCTGCCTTTTCAATATAATAATAATAATGGTTTCAAATTTTGCCACAAGGGCAGCAATTTTGGGGGAGAGGATGAGTAGATTACACCGATCCCAGTGTTCAACTGGTACTTATTTTATCGACCCTGAAACGATGAAAAAAGTAAAGTCAACCTTGGTGGAATTTGAATTCAGAATATAAAGCTGGAAAAAATGCTGTTAAGCATGTAATGATTCTGCAATAATAATAATAATAATAATAATAATAATAATAATAATTATTATTATTATTCACGTCACTGCCTGGAATCGGACTCGGAATCTTGGGGTTAGTAGCCCACGCTCTTAACCACTATGCCATATGCCCATGGCATAATAATAATAATAATAATAATATCAAAAAATACCTTAGGAATGAGAACCCAGGTTCAAAATTTCTCCAAGATACCTGAAGAAGGCTGGAGGGTATATCAGCTGAAACGTGTTAACAACAAACAAGATGAGGACAAATATCCGTCAAATGTAAATAATGTACATAATTCCTCATCTCTTAAATATAGAACTATAATAATAATGGTTTCAAACTTTGACACAAGGGCAGCCATTTTGGGGGGAGGGGATGAGTTGATTACATTGACCCCAGTATTACACTGGTACTTAAGTTATCGACCCCAAAAGCATGAAAGGCAAAGTTGACCTCGACGGAATTTGAACTCAGAATGTAAAGTCAGAAGGAATGCTGCTAAGCATGTAACAATTCTGGCATGATGATGATGGCTTGGGGAAGTAAAATTAATGGTGACAGTCACAAACTGTATGAAAAAGGTGAATGCAATATCTCAGAGAATTTTTTTGGTAGTGGGGTATACAATGTTATATTGGTGGTGAAGGGGATTCCTTCTCTTCTGTGAATGGCAGTTTTCAATAAATGCAAACGTTTTCTGAGATCTCAGGGAAATTCTTACCCCTGCCCCCACCTTATGTACCCCTATACCTCACTTTCATAGCCCATATGATAATGATTGTGATGGTGGTAGTGTTGCTGGCACGGTTGGTGACGGTAGGGATCAGTAGTGATATTATTTGCCGTAGTAATTGGAGTAATGTCAGTAACAACTGTGTGTATGTAGATAACAGCGATAGTAATGGATAATGGTAAATGGTGCTATAATGATTGTGATGGTGCCAGTAATGGTGGTAATGGTGGCAGTGTTACTAACCAAAAAGGGAAGAAGGAAAAAAAAAATTAGAAAACAAAAAAAAACAAGAAGAAAAGACAATAGAATGAACAAACAAACAAGCAAGCAAACAGACTAACACAGAGAAGATATATAAACAGAAATCTGTTTGACACTGTAACTATTATTGTTTGGTATGTCGAAGTGACAGACAGACAAACTGGAAAATGTGAAATACAAGCTGTCACTGATAGAAAATGCAATGAAGGAATCAGCAAGAAGCCCACTGGTTCCTTTGGAGCATGGATAGTTAATGTATTTCCTCTGTTGCCCCCATGGTGGGGATTGTCGGGGGGGGGGGAACCAGCAATAGAGCTTTTATAATCCTAAGTTACCTTAACAACCTAACATCCCAAACCCAACATGTATTTCAACACCAAAAGCAAAACTTATTACAGATTACATCTATTAAAGTAAAGACACTGATGTTGACAAGTGAGGGATAAAGATATATATATATATATATATATATATATATATATATATATATGTATATATATATATATATATGTATATATATATATATATATATATGTATATATATATATATATATATATATATATATATATATACATATATATATATATATATATATATATATATATATATACATATATATATATATATATATATATATACATATATATATATATATATATATATATATATATATACATATATATATATATATATATATATATATATATATATATATATATATATATATATATATATATATATATACACATATATATATATATATATATATATACATATATATATATATATATATATACATATATATATATATATATATATATATATATATACATATACATATATATATATATATATATATATATATATATATATATATATATATATATATGTATATATATATATATGTGTATATATATATATATATATATATATATACATATACACATACACACTAGCAGCTGTACATGGCGATTGCGTGGGCTTATTTAATATACCTTAAACAGAATCACATGAATTCACTGTACTCTGGATAAATTATTTTTTAAAGATGCTGAAGATCTTTTAAAAGTTCTTTAGTTGACCCGGGCATGTTGATTCACTTACAATTGTTGTATTCAAGCAATTAAAAGGTTTCAAACTGAGCTTCATAAACAACACACAAAAAAGTAAATAAATAGACACAGAAGCGAAAATAAAATTTCTCAAGATTTTCTGGGGAAAATGTATTCTTTTTAAATACTGTACTAATTTACAGAATTTCTTTAATTGGCTTATATTTCTAATAAGTAACTTTTTCCAGTGTCTGTTGCTGTATTTATAGGTATACAATATTCTTTTACTTGTTTCAGTTATTTTGACTGCAGCCATGTTGGAGTATTGCCTTAAAGGGTGTTTAGTTGACGCAATCAACTCCATGTACTTATTCTATCAGTCTCTTTTGCTGCACTGCTAAGTTATAGGGATGTAAACACCATCATCGGTTGTCAAGCAGTGGTGGGGGAGGGGACAAACAGACACACATACATAAATATATATATATATATATATATATATATATATATATATATATATATATATATTTACAAAGGGTTTCTTTCAGTTTCCGTCTACCAAATCGACTCACAAGGCTTTGGCTGGCCCGAGACTTCAGAAGAAGACACTTGCCCAAGGTGCCACACAGTGGGACTGAACCCGGAACCATGTGATTGGGAAGAAAGCTTCTTACCACACAGCCATGCCTGCACCTCAACACTTGGCATAAAGCCACCTCCCTTAATGCTATACTCTCTACTCAGTAGAGAGTATCTCATTTTATAAGTTACTTGGTGACTTTACAAGTGCCAGTGTCACGAGTAAAGCATCCAACACACACTCTGCAAAGGTGGTTGGTATTAGGAAGAGCATTCAGCTATAGAAGTCATGTCAAAGACAGACATTAGAGCTCAGTGCAGTTCTCTGGCTCATCAAATCTTGTTGAACCATGCGATCCATAACAGTGTTGCAAATGGACATTAAATGAGGATGGTGATATACATGGAGTAAAACAATTTTAAACATCAGGGAAGTCAATACATAGATACAAAGTAATAATTTTATTCAAAAGTACAACTGACACAGAGCATAAAAGATGGGAGAAAATGTAGTTGACATATGTATGTAATTAATACTGAGCCAGGAGAAAAGAACTATGTTATAATTATATATCTACATATGTAATGTATACATGTTTACCTACAGTTCAAGTGATACCCCACCACCACCTCAACTTTTTCTCTCTCTTTCACTCTTAGCTGATGGGCAAAAATCTTACTTTCTTCACACCTCTTGGCAACTTGAACTTATCAAATTATTCTAGAATTCTCTTGATCATCACAGTTTTATTCTATTGCTAAAAACTTTTAGTCGTGGATAACTCTTGGAACTGATATTGTTATAATTTGAGAGGGTCACATTGTCAATGAACACACCTGTTGGTTGTAGTTCATTTCAGTTTTAGATATATTGTCAGAAATCTTTTACCACACAACTTTATGACCTTCCAATGATTTCAAATGCTCTAACTGAATGGGTTTGTTGGCAACATGATTCTCTTAAAGTGTAGCGATATAAGTTTCAACACATAGTTTGAGATAAAAATTTTGGCAAAATAAATTAAAGAATTATACTGAAAAACAAAATATTCAGCATGACCCAAAATAAATCAAACTGTATGTATAATACACTTGATAACAACCTAAGACAACATCTGGTTCTGATACAAAACTTCTCATTTTAAAATGTTTACATATAATAATTAAATCTTCCATTATAATTTTATGCAAGACCCACTATTTTTAAGTTATGTTCCAAAAACCAACTTAATTGATAAAGATGAAATCTCATGAAATTTATGAACACTAAGAAAATTAATTGGATCACAAAAGCATTGTATAAGCATTCCCTGCATTGCAGAAATGTTACATTCCTGAAAATCTATGACTTGAAATCCCATAGTGAGAAGCATATTTCCTACTGACCTCTGAGTAACTTGGAAGTTTCACACTAGAGAATTATACATTACAACAAGATTCAGGAACATATTTCTTTGATATGTGGAGAAGTTACATTATTTCATTAGGAATGTAAGACTGCAAGCCGGACAAACTGCTTTGCAGCATTTTATCCATTTTCATGACCTTACATTCAAATTCTGCTGAGGTCAACTTTGCCATTCATCTTTTCAGGGGTCACTAGAATAAGTACCAGTCAAGAACTGGAAGCAATGTAACTAACTTCACTCTCCCCTCAAAAACTGCTGGCTCTGTCCTAAAATTTGAAATTATTATTTCATAAGGAATGTGGCCTACAAAAGTGCAGACGCATGTGTGCGCGCGCACGCATGTGAGTGTGTGTGTGTGTGTTATTTCTTTACTACCCACAAGTGGCTACACACAGAGGGGACAAACAAGGACAGACAAATGGATTAAGTCGATTATATCGACCCCAGTGTGTAACTGGTACTTATTTAATCGACCCTGAAAGGATGAAAGGCAAAGTTGACCTCGGAGGAATTTGAACTCAGAACATAGCGGCAGACAAAATACTGCTAAGCATTTCGCCTGGCGTGCTAACATTTCTGCCAGCTCACCGTGTGTGTGTGTATGCGCGCGTGTTTGTGGAGGAATGGAGTAACCAGTTCACCTATACTGAAGAATAGGTGAACTGAATACCAGAACAAATTTTGATTCCTAGTGATATCTCTTTTCATTTACACTTCTAAATGCAATTAAGAAAGGCATGAATGTCACTGTTTCTATTCTCTCATTTTTTGAAGTAGTTTGATCATTTATTAAAAGACATGTCTTGTCACAAAAAGGTAAATAATATTTAGTGCACTTGATGTGTCATAGACAAAACCTCCTTTATTGGTTTCAGTCACGGAACTGTGGCCATACTGAGGTACCTACCACCTTGGGTCCTATTGACTCTAGTAAGTATTTCGACCTGGTATGGCTCGACCTAATATTTGTGCGTGTTAGCATATTTTCCTTAAAGGAATATGGCACTTGAAGATATTTAGAGAATATTGTGATTGAAATATAATTTAGAAAAATAACATGAGAGATGATGTTGAAACTGAAACAAAAATAAAAACAGAATATTCAAAAGATTCTTTTTGTGTAGAATATTTTTGATTCTTTTTGTAATACAAATCAGTTGAGGATGTTTCTTTATAATATTGAGGCCTACATACGATGATGATAATAATGATGATGTTTAGAACAGAGAGAGAGAGAGAGAAGAAGAAGATGAAGAATGTGAAAGAACTGGAGACACAAAAGATGCAGTGTCTGCTTTAAATGATGAATGGAATGAAACTAGAAAGTTGAAAGTGCCAAGGGCTGCTGTTACATGTGAAAGAAGAAGGCTTAGAACATCAAAACTATATAACAGTTCCACATTGACAAAGTAATGAAAGTGCTTCTATGTGGTTACTTGACCTGCTAGAAATAGCAGCCAAAATAATGTCCCTCCTCAAATCACACTATACCATCTTAAATAAGACAATATAGTCTTAGATATCTTCAAAATGGAATTAAGTTCACAACTGAGATATCTGATCATAAAATCTGCTCAATTAGAATTGACCTGGGGCTAAACTAAACAACAATATATCTTTACATATTTACACTAAGATGGCAAATTAGCAATGGTGTTGTTAGAATGTTGGATGTAATATACTTTGTGAGTTTCATTTTGACTCTGAACTCTGAGTACCTACTTTCGGCTAGATGGACGGTGCCATTTGAGAATTAAGTCTCATTGATGGAGACATAACAGAATACGGTAATAGGACGTAAACTTCAAACATATTGGCTTATTGTCCTGTGTTCTCTTACGCTGCAATGATATTATGCACCCTCACATGTATACAGACACACTGTGTGTTCGAATTTACAAATGATGGGAAAAAGTACTCAATACATATAGTAAAGTATGTACATTTACTTGACAGCCTTTCTAACACTTATTAGGAAAGCAGAAATTTGAAACTCAGGGTATTGATGGAGGGCAGATGCAACTTTAAATACAAATGAATTAATTAATAGACATACAAATGCACAAGCAGATAAGCATAAAGATAAACGTAACCAACCTGAATGACTGACTGACTGACTGGTTAAGAACTTGGATTAGTGATGCAAAATTTCTAAGTTCGTACTTGATAACTGGTAGTATATTGTGGCCTCATGAAAACAGTTCAGAAGGACCAAAGAACAGAATAAGCTAAATAATGAGCTGATGAGGGGGTTTCTATGTGGCCATTTGAAGTGCTAGAAATAGCAGTCAAATCTCCTGGCAATCACACTATATCTTAAGAAAAATAAAACACACTGAACAATGTAGTCCAAAGAAATTAATGATTGTGTGTGTGTGCATGTGTATTGTAGTAGCAGTGTGAATGTATATAAAAAATTATGCATATGGTGTACCATATGTTATTGTACCATTGTGTGTGTGTGTGTGTGTACATAGATAGTAAATGACAGTATCCTCAGCAAAGATGTGTGTGTGGTACATTTGTGTATGCACATGCACTACAGAAATAATGCATTCATACGTGTGTGTGTGTCATTGTGCCTGTGTGTGTGTTTACATAGAAATTAATCTTTTTCCACCCAACCTCCTGTATCTCAGTGTTTTGACCAGTGACCATTCACGTCCATCATTGTAAAAATTTTCACAGATGTCTTCTGTACAAAGACCATACAGTTAAACGCACGCTAACATAATCCAGAAAGTCAACAATAACTTTTCATCAATTGCATTGTCCCCTTACTCATTAGCTACAGTTACACCCTTTTCTTTTTCACCTTCCACTCGTCAGCCTGACTTTCAGCCAACCAACCCGCTTCTTTTTTCCAATTTCTTCTTTATCTAAAAAAGCCCTGCTTGAAACAATAGTGTTCTTAGGACTACATTATAGAATGTGTCCTTTTTAATTTTTTTTTTTTTGTAAAACAAATGTAGACAAAATAGACAATATACTTTAGTCTTGCCAGGGACAAGACTGCTATGTCATTGTTAATAAGAAATCATTATTGTTAAAAAGATTGTATTTATAATCCCACACACAGGGCCTTGCTTAAGTTCACCAATATAGTCCCATAAGAAAGTGTTTATCAGTAGTTTCATGTGGTCCACTGGTTTAATCAGCTAAGAAAGTTAAGCTGTAGTCATATGCAAAACATACCGAAAAGAAAAGACTTTTCCACATATAAAAGCCATGTTAAAAAGCTGTGGCTATGTGGTAAGAAGTTTGCTTCCCAACCACATGGTTCCAGGTTCAATCTCACTGTGCAGTACCTTAAGCAAGTGTCTTCTATAGCCAGGGTGGGTTGATCAGAGCCTTGTGATGAGTGGATCTGGTAGACAGAAAGTGAAAGAAACTAATCATGTGTGTGTCACCACTGCTTGACAACTGGTGTTGGTTTGTTTATGTCCCTGTAAATTAGTGGTTCAGCAAAGAAAACTGATATAAGTACCAGATTTAGAAAACTAAGTACTGGAGTCAATGTGTTGAACTAAACCATTTGATGTGGTGCTTCAGCATAGCTGCAGACCAAATATGACCATAAGATTAAGTCACAAGGCAATGTTATGCAAAACATATGCAATACTACAATGATAAAGCAATAGTACTATAATCTCTAAAAGCTGTTTTGGAAAAAAACTCTTCTTTTCACTTTTTTGCATTGTCTAACATCAATATTTGTTTAAAGAAGAACCATTTCCAGTCCATCTTTAGAGAAAGTGTACAAGATGATGCTAATGAGGTTAGTGACAAGAGTCATGTAAATATCTTCAACACTGGAATCAGTGATGCCAACACATTGACCCACGCATTAAGTTAAATAATACTAAAGTGCAGAGATGCAAATGGACACTAGCAGTGATGTTGTTACTATTATCTCTAAAAACCTCTGGATAAAAATAAGATCTCCCAAATTAGAATCTTGTAATGACAACCTTAAACAGTTTGATGGTTCAATGACCAAACTAATAGGAAATTTTGAAACTGTTTTAAAGACAGAAACTACACAAAATATATAGTTACCATAATTCTTGATGATTGTTAAAAGAAACATGATCCTTAATAAAATGGATCTGTTGAGATGTAATGATACATCACATTCATCAAACATAATTCATCTATAAGTGCTTAAAAGGATATAAAGCTGAAATAAAACTAAAAACAAAAAATTACACTAAATTTGCATATTATGGATCTAGATATTAAATGATGATGATGACAACTTCCTACACAATTTTGGACAGATTCCCCCTCCCCCCATATGATATGGTTATTACTGAAAATAAAATTGTTTTTTGTGCCGAGGAGTTGACCTGCCAAAGCTATAAGATCCCCAAACATGATATTCAATCAGATGATATGTGAGTGAAGAAGATATTAGGTGTAAAATTCTCAGAAAGTATGAAAGAATTGGAGTAAATTTTAGGAACAACTAATTTTTCTGGTCGATTTATTCCGGCATTCTCTGAAAAAGTGTGTAGGTTTTGAAATGCATGAAAAAAAGCGCAAGATTTTAAAGAAGAAGGAAACATTGATCTGTTTCGAACATTAAAGAAAAATTTGGTTAAACCATCAATTTTATAGATATTTGATACAAAAGAGGTTGCAGCTATTACAGATGCTAGTCAACATTCAATATCTGGTGTACTGTCTCAGAATGGTATGCATTTCTATGCTTTTCACAATATCTATCTAAAGTTAAAAGAAACCATTCTTTCAGCTCCAGATAAACTCTGCAAAGAAAGAGAAGCTTTGACAATTGTCTGAACTATGCAAGGAGCTTGATAATTTTTATTAAGATGAAAATATTTCAGCAATAACCAGCTTTTTCTTTGGTCTTATTGAGGCCATTATAGTCATTTTTATGTTTGCAAAGTTCATCTACAATATTTAAGGGTACACCATTACAAAGTCTTTAATATTCTCAATTCCTGCTTTAGAGATAAAGAGATCAGTTATTTCTTTACCAGTAAAATCATTGAGCTTTGTCCTAGCACTAGTTGAAAGGCATCTTAACCAAGCTTCAGTCAGTTCAAGATCAGACAGTATTAATTCACCAAATCCTATTGACGTTGCCAGTAATGAGAATAAATTACCATTGCTAAATAGATTGCATTTATAATCCTGGACACAGAGCCTTGTTAAAATTCATTAATGTAGTCTTACAGCAAAGTGTTTATTGAAGTAAAGCAGTAGTCGCACAGAGTCCTTTACTGCTATTGACCTTAAGCAACTGAATAGCCGAGTAAAACTGTGGCTGCAGGCAAAAAATATACCAAAGAGACAAAAAGAAAAAAACACTTTTCAACTTAGAAAAGGCAGCTGTGTTAAATGGTGTACATCCCATGAACATCAGGTTAAATCACATGACATCATGTAGAATGTAGGTAACACTACAACAATAAAACAATGATAATACAAAGACAACCTCTGTAATGCCAGTGGTGTGATAAAAATGAAACTAGTACACTCTGTAAAGTGGTTGGTGTGAGGAAACCAAACCAAGAATGAAATGTACAAGGACCCCTCTACAAGGATAGTAATGGACTGAGAACTGACTCAGGCAGTGGTAACCTATCTAAACCCATACTAGCATGGAAAAGCAGATATAAAATGATGATGGTGGTGAAGATGAAGATGATGATTAGGGTGTTGTGTTAGAGTGATTTTGCAGCTATTTGTTGAAGATCTGACTGCATAGACATCTATTTCAGAACTGACTGTGCTAGATAGCTCACATGTATCACATAAACACACAGAGAAACAAACAGAGTTTGAATGACACTTTGTTGCTATTATATTTTGAACATAACATTACCAACCCATTATTCCTATTACTACCACAGACCCTTTCAATATAATTAAATTTCATGTAACAAGTGGAGTTGTGACACTAAAATCTACTATTTATACAGTAAGTCCCTCTATCACACTTTAGCACAAAGCCACTTCTCTCTCTCTCTCTGAAATACACTCTCATTCAGTCAAAGGAGCTTTTTTCTTTCCTTATTTTGTCCTGTAAGTTACTTGGTAACTTCACTGGTGCTGGTGGCACAAAAAAAAAAAAAGGCACCAAGTATACACTGTGAAGTGATCGGTGTTAGGAAGGGCATCCAGCTGTAGAAACCATGCCAAGGCTGACACTGGAGCTTAATGCAGCTAGCTCTGGAACCTATTGGATCCTATCAACCTATCCAATCCATGCCAACATAGTCAACAGACATTAAATCAGGGGTTCTCAATCATTTTTTGTCTATGGACCCCTTTGATTACTATTTTATTCTGGTAGAACTCCATAGCCATTTGATGTTTAAAAACAAGTTTTATAGAACCTTCTTTCAAAATTCTTGTTTAGTTTCACGCATTAACTTGTGTAAGTTGAACTATGTAAAATGTTAGAGAAAGAAACTTAGTTGTTTCTTGAAATATATACCAATAGATACATCTAAAACAAAATCTTTTCAGGGACCCTTAAGATACTATTGTGGATCCCCAATTTACTATTTTATTGTGTGGACACCCCAGAATCTTATATGGACCCTCAGGGGTCATTTGGACTCCAGCTGAGAACCACTACATTAAATGATGATGATGATGATGTACCAGCAATATTCAAGATGTTTGGTAAAAATGCTGCAGGTATCTATATGCGTCAATCCTTTTGATACTAACCTGCTTCAATTTGCCTCTAATATATTTTTTAAATATAAAAACCACCTATTTTAAAATGCTTGTATCTAAATTAAAACCTTTCGTCATAATTTTGTGTAAGAATGTGTTTTGTTAAGAGTTACATTCCAAACATTAGTTTCATAATTAATTAGAAATGACAAAGTTTAGCTTGTTAATTCACTCCGAATTCTTGATTATTTTTAAAAGTAATTTGATAATATATGCTGTATATTACAGGTGAAATGCACTTGGAAGATGGTTAATTATTGCACCAAAGACATGAGCAGATTGAGAATGTAGCAATAATTACAAGGTAGATGACTAGATGTTGCTGATGGTGTTGTTAAATCCAGAACTTACAATCAAAAGTGTTCTAGATATGACAATCCCATTTTTTATTTATATCTAGGGCTATATTGTCTAAATGTAATCTCCTTCCTGATACAATTTGAGGGATATGGCTGTTATTTCTAGCATGTGGAGCAACCATGTGGAAATGTGTAGAGGTTCCCTCAATGTTCTATCTGTTTAACTATTTGTCTATCTGTATCCTATGAAGTGTTTCTTTTTAAATTCTCTGGGATGCAAGTTTAAAACTGATGACTTTGATATAATATAATAACACATCTAGGGATAGATGGAATGATGATGGTGCAGGTGTGATGAATACCTATATGCAAGCATCGACTGGTTAAAAACAGTGGTCAAATCTATACCCTATCATTGTAAAATGGAAAGAAAATTAGTAAATGTAGTCCTGAATATAAAAAAAGAAAGATGGGGTAGTCACCACTAAAGCACCTTTGATTTTAGAAGTGTTGGATTAGAGATTATCTTAGGTTAAAAGAACACCCTGAACAACTAACATGCTGAAAAATTAATGAAGGGAGCTTCTGTGTAGATACCTAATCTGCAAGGAGTAGCAGCCAAATGTCCCTCAAAATATATCCTACAATCTGTAAAAGAAGAAAAAACATATGGGATAATGTAGACCTAGAAATGCTATGTTTGAAAAATAAACTTGATGGCCACTGTTGGAATGACTTAGAATAGTTCTGACATAGGAGACTGATCATCAGAAACTAAACAATAATTGATGATGAGAAATGGATGTTTTGTATAGCAAATATATCGCAAATGATAATTTCTGACATAAACCAAAACCTAGTTGGTTGTTGTCTGGTTCCAAGTTCAACTCTGACTGAGTGGATCATGAAATTATTATTATATTTTCAATACTGCTCATGGACTTTTATGTCTTTGGTGCAATAATTAATCATTTCCTATATGTCTTTCCTTACTTAAGATGGTTGGGTTTAATTCAAGGGTGATTTGGTTGCTATTTCCAGAATGCTGAATAACCATCTTGTTGACTCAGTTAAATCAATGAAATGATTAAGTAAAGTAAATCTAAGAATTAAAAGAAAAATATAAAAAAAAAATCAAATATTAATTTTTAAAAAGAAAACAATGAAAGGTAAGTATGCTGGTTGGGGTTTATTATTCAAAATAAATTCTTGAAAATCACATTGTTTAGATTATAAGGAACTATCTTTAGTTGTGGTAGGAATAATTTCAATATCAGACAGACATTAAGTCATTGTTATTTTAGCCCCATGTCTGTCCTGATCAGACACTTTAGAATAAAATCATTCAAGTCATCATCATTTCATCAGCAATTATAAACTTCAGGCTACATTACTAAATGTGTGTGCGTGTGTTTATTTTTAAAATGGTAGGGTGTGATTTTAGAGAGATTTGGCTGTTGTTTGTTATTTCTTGCAGGTAAAGCAACCTTACATAAGACAATCTCAATGGTTCAAGCTCTCTCGTTGGCTTGCCATCATAGTTGTTGAGTGCTTCTCAAACTGCCACTCTTTAAATAAACTTAGAGCAGGGAAAATATTAGTCAAGAACTTAGAAATTAGCCAAAGAAACAGTACTTTACACAAATTCTGGTCAATATATGGCTGAACAACAAAGATTATGTTGACCAGTTGACAACAGTAAAGTAGTATAAAATAGTATTGTTCCTTGATCAACTCAAACACAATGGTAATATTGTTTCTCAGTAAGGGCCTGAGAGGGAGTACAAGGACCACATCATAACCAAGTCTTGGAATTTTCAAGTACCTCTGAAAAAATATTTGCATATATTGAAGACTAACATTCAGAGAAAGAAAAGGGACCCAAAAGCCACCCTCTACTTTCTGATAAAACTCCTTAGAGAAACCTAAGTTAAGTTACAGATCAGCCCTAATTAATCAGACCTATGTCTAAAAGGCTTCCAGCTATGACCATCCTATTTGATTTTTAGGCAGTGTATTCTTTTATTCTTCTACTTGTTTCAGTCATTTGACTGTAGCCATGCTGGAGCACTGCTTTATAGGGTTTTCTGGTTGAAAAATTTGACCCCAGGACTTATTCTTTATAATCCTAGTACTTATTCTATTGGCCTCTTTCGCCAAACCACTAAGTTATGGGGACATAACATCAGTTGTCAAGATTTTGAAAATTAAAGGTTTTTATTTACTTAAAGGTAATTATTTACTTCCGGCATGTCTGTGTATATGAATATATATGTGTATATATGTGTCTGTGTTTTTGTACCCACTTCACCACTTGACAACCGGTGTTGGTGTTTTTTATGTCCCTGTAAATTAGCTGTTTGGCAAAAGAGACTGATAGAATAAGTACCAGGCTTTAAAAAAAGGTTTGGATTCATTCAGCTAATAAAATTCTTCATGGTGGTGCCCCAGCATGACTGCAGTCTAATGAGTGAAACATGTAGATGAAAGATAAAAGATAATATCATAAAACTAGAAAAGAAAAAAAAATTTACAAGTTATTCGCAAAGATGCCATCAGTCAGACAAAAGTAATGTTAAACAAGGGAATGCTTACTGCTATAAACAGAAAGTGGAGATATTCTCTGTTAATTAATGAATCACCATCAGAGTTTATATATTTATGTGGTGGACAGAAGGAAGATTAAGCTGTAATCTATTTATCTTAATACAGCCAGATTATCAACTAAAGTACTATAAGCTGATTAATTTTTCAACAAAGATGTAAAATGAACTCAAGTTGGAAGAGATTGAATGAATCATTTTAAAAGTGGTGTACAGGTAACTAAGTAGAAAGGATAAAACATTTAAACAGAGGCATTCACATTGACATTGTCTTTCACACAAAAATAAACAAATTCCCCTGTGTGTGTGTGTGTGTGTGTGTGTGTGTGTGTGTGTGTGCGTGAGAGAGAGAGAGAGAGAGGATTATGTTGTTTGCCTATGTATTTACATTATTTTGAAAACAATTATGATTTTTCAGTCACTGTCTACATTTTCATTATCATCCTTTTTACATCCATATGTTCCACACAATTGACAATTTTGTACTCCACTTTGTTGTTGTTGGCACTCCGTCGCTTACGACGTCGAGGGTTCCAGTCGATCTGATCAACGGAACAACCTGCTCGTGAAATTAACGTGAAAGTGGCTGAGCACTCCACAGACACGTGTACCCTTAACGTAGTTCTCGAGGATATTCAGCGTGACACAGTGTGACAAGGCTGACCCTTTGAATTACAGGCACAACAGAAACAGGAAGTAAGAGTGAGAGAAAGTTGTGGTGAAAGAGTACAACAGGGTTCGCCACCATCCCCTGCCGGAGCCTCATGGAGCTTTAGGTGTTTTCGCTCAATAAACACTCACAATGCTGGGTTTGGGAATCGAAACCGCGATCCTATGACCGCATGTCCGCTGCCCTAACCACTGGGCCATTGCGCCTCCACTGTACTCCACTTACACAAATGGTAAATAAGCAGTCACTTGAGCTGTCAGAAATTGCAGCTAGATCTCCCTGAGATCATCCCTTACCATTTAGAAAACCAAAAAACAAAGGTAATGGGATTAATGTTCTGGATATACCAAAAAGATGAGATGGTCATAACTGGACTATTCCTAATCATAGGGCTGGTGGTTAAACATCATAACAACAATAATGCAAATAAATGAGAAAGCCTTTATGAGGTCATATATCCTACTAGAAATAGTAGCCAAATCTTCATCAAACTCCATATAACCATTTTGAAATGGATGATGATATACTGGATACATATCAGAAAAGAATACAGAATTGTCACAGCTACAACAATACCAAAACATGTGTGAAATATTATTTAAAATTATAACTTCCATCTTAGAAGGAGAGAGAGAGAGAGAGAGAGAGAGAGAGGAAGAGATATGCATGCACACACACTCACACACATACATACACAATTAAGAAATCACACATTTTTTTGGTTACCTCAAAGGGTCATTGTTCTTTAGAACAGAATTATTTCAAAACCAGTTTGATTGTAATAATTGGAGTGGGTTTTGTTGAAATCACTTCAGTTCTATCCCAAATTAATCCAGTTTTTTTTTTCCTCCCTAAATTATTTCCATTTTATCTGAATCAAACTGGCTAACTGCTTAAAACATCTGAATTCTATCCAACCCACGCTCAGGTTTTGTCCAAAGCACTTCAGCTCTATTATAAGGTATTGTTCTTCACAATTGCATTCTCTCTCTCTCCCTTTCTCTCCCTCTTTCTTTCTCTCCGTGTCCCATTATCTCATATTGAACAATACACATAATAATAGTTTCTATGGCAGTAGCTCTGGTTAGCCCTGGCTGCTGCTGTTTCTGCAAATACAAGTTTAATCTTCAAGAACCAAATGTAACCCCAACATTGTTTTCAAAAGATATGAACTTGGTAATCTCTAAAATAACTAAGACACAAAAACAACTTCAATAAATAAATAAATAAATAAAGAGAGGAGGGGGAATGGAAACGAAAAGAGAATTTAGATGTGTGTGTATATGGGTATTTAGGGATGTTTATTCACATACTGTCAGTAGGGTGGAGACAATCTTATACAACAAACATCAAACCCACAAATATTCAAAAGACCAAGAATATTTTATAAAAACCTTAAAATGTTGCACTATATTTCCTTTTTAACATGTACTGGAAATACAGCTAGGTTTTAGTTTTATAGTTTACTATTTAGGTCTTTTTGTATTAACTTACGAGTCCCTTGGTGCAATGAAGTCCCCAAATCCTTCACCAATACTGTAGAATGTTGTTGGCATGTCTAACTGCCTTGTTTATAGTAGACAAACCTTGTTCATTTGTTATTTACCAGTAGAGTTTGAAATCTAACATATGATGGGCTTCTTTCAGTTTCCATCTCCCAAATCCACTTATTAGGCTTTTTGTTGATCCAAGGCTATCATACAAGACACTTACTCATGGGGTTGAACCTAAGGCCATGTGGTTGCATAGTGAACTTCTTAACCCCTCTGCTACACCCACTGCTGTACATGTGTGTGTGTGTGTGTATACATGTATAATTTTTATTGAGAAGCTACAAGAATGACTCAAGGGCTAGAGTTTCATGCAAAAGAGCTGATGAAATGAAAAAGTATTCAAACATTGAATTAATTTATATAGCAAAATACTGAATATTCTAAAGAATTAATTCAAGATTGTGTGTGTGTATCTGTGTGTGTGTGTGTGTATCTGTCTGCATGAGTTTTTGAGTGTGTGCATACAGGTATATATGCATCTATTTCTACTATTAAATCTCTATACACTTTTTGGATACATACTTTTTATATCTATCAGTACTGACTATCTCACTGGTAATACCTTTTCCTATATATATATATTGCACAAATGTAATTCTTTTTCCCAAATAAAATGCACTTCACGTTCGAGGCTCCAATGAAGCTATAGGATGTTATTCAGGCACTCAACTAAGTTCACTGCAGCTTATAGCAGAAACTGCTGTAAACTAATGAGGTTCATAACATAAGTTTTTTCCTTTGTTGTCTCATTTTCTTATTACTGCTCTATACTTATCTAACACTTTGTTCTGAAGCATACATATATTGAGTTCTACACCAGCTTATAAGTCTCACAATGCCAAAGCAGAATACATACACACATATATAGGCAGAGACATGGCTGTAAAGTAAAAAGTCTGCTTCCTGACTACATAGATTCTGGGTTCAGTCCCACTCCATGACATTTTGTGCAAGTGTTTTCCATTATAGCCCTGAGCCAACTAAAGACTTGTGAGTGGGTTTGGCAAACAGAAACTGAAAGAAGCTCGTCATATACATTTGTGTGTGTGTGTGTGTGTGTGTGTTTATCCCCCACCACCAGTTGATAATTGGTATTGGTTTGTTTATGCTTCTATAACTTAACAGTTCAGCAAAGAAAAACTGATGGAATAAGTACCAGTCTTAAAAAAAATTAACTACTGGGATTGATTTGTTTCACTAAATCCTTGAAGGCAGTACTCTAGCATGGCTGCAGACTAATAACTGAAGCAAGTACAAGAAAATATGCATATGTGTGTGTGTGTGTGTGTGTGTGTGTGTGTGTGTGTGTGTGTGTGTGTGTATATATATATATATATATATATATATATATATCTTTATATCATCATCATCATCGTTTAACATCTGCTTTCCATGCTAGCATGGGTTGGATGATTTGACTGAGGACTGGTGAACTAGATGGCTACACTAGGCTCCAATCTGATTTGGCAGAGTTTCTACAGCTGGATGCCCTTCCTAACGCCAACCACTCCGAGAGTGTAGTGGGTGCTTTTATGTGCCACCGGCACGAAGGCCAAAGCAACAAAAATACCACACAAACTGTTACTCAGAGTTTCATATTCCTATTTGTTGGACAGTTTTCAAAACAAAGCTATCCGACGAACGGGAACGTGAGACTGAGTAACAGTTTTTGTGATAATTTTGCTGCTTTTTAATAAAGCATATTACTCTATATCTGGTATTCGAGTACTATTTTTTTCCACTTTGTTTCGCATTTATGTGCTTACTCTGGTACACACACACACACACATATATATATATATATATATATATACATAGATGTATATTCCCATTATGTGAAAAAGGGAAGACCCACTATGTGAAGCAATGCATTCAATGCATAAAGTGGATATATTTATTGATATGATGGATTCTCCAATCGAAGAGAACGTGTAAGTGTTCAGCTTCATCTGAACAAACTGCACAAATGATTTGTTTATAGTGATCCAACATATGTGCCATACATTAGCTCATTCTCTCTTCCCCCCCCCCCACCTCAAATCAATGTTGTCTGAACAGGTGTATGGGTGTTTCAATTCATCAGGTGTTGAAGTGATCACAGAACAATGTGAAATGAAGTGTTTTGCTCAAGAACACAATGCACTACCTGATCCAGGAATTGAAACCATGATCTCACAATCGTGAGTACAACACCCTAGCCACTAGGCCAGGTATCCTCACCACTATTGATATAATGATATCATCATCATCATCATCATCATTATTTAACGTCTGCTTTTCATGCTGACATGGGTTAGACTATTTGACTTGAACTGGTGAGCTGGCATCGTTTCTGCAGGTAGATGCCCTTCCTAATGCCAACTACTCCGAGAGTGGTTATTAATATAATTATTAATATAATGGCCCTTATAAGTTCAGTCATTTTCTTTCGTGTTTGAATGTTTGAGATCCTCAGATGAAATCATTCTAAAGTGAAAAAAACAGTACAAACTTCGTGAGATTCATTATACTCTCTTTCTCTCTCTCTCTCTCTCTCTCTCTCTCACACACACACACACAAATGTATTACACAGCAGGTATTAAGTTAAGATCAATTCATCGATTCAGCTATCAAATGAAAATTGCATAAAAATACATACTGTCAATTTTTCGTTTCTATGCATTCCACAGCAGTGGTGCCAACCGAAGATTTTTACTTACTTCAGTGTTCTACTGTCTTTCAGCAATGTAAATCTAATTAGTCAGATGATCGACTGAACAAAGTAAAATGCTAACAGTATGTTTCAATTAAACGTCATTTTGAAATTCCAGAATTTATATCTTTAATTTACATTGTTTTCTCTCTCTCTCTCTCTCTCTCTCTTGCTTTCACATTTTTTCCTCTTTGCTGGTCTGCATTGCTGAGAGAAGCAAAAATGTGAAAAATGTTATTGATTCTCTTAGAATGGTTCAAATGTCTCTGGAAGCAACAATGCAATGCTTATCCATTATCTATCTATCTAATATAAATTTATACAAACACACACACACACACACACACACATATATATATATGTATGTATATACATACATACACACACACACATACATTATTTCAATTTACATCCCATTTTCCTGAGTTGCAGCTAGCTAAAAAATCAGTTTTACAGTTGATAGTGTATCAAATTACCACTTTGAAGTGAATGCCAGTTCATATCCTGCCGCTGGAAATGGAAGTAGTTCTAGTTTGCTCAGTACACTAACCACAACTACTCAATTCGTGTTTGGAGTTACTGTCCTCTGAGACACGTATCAGAATAACTTCTTTGCAAAACATCTATACAACCCATTTAAGATAAGGTATTTTTTATGACCAAGATATCAAAATAAGATAATAATAAACTTTTTATTGTTATTTCATTATTTCTGATACCAAGAAGACCTGTCCTCCTAAAGCCACAGTACCATGTTAAAAGTGCTGGTGTCACATAAAAAGCACTGGTGATAGTGGTGCTGGTTCCATGTGAAAAACACTGGTGACGGTGTCACATAAAAAGTAGTGGTGATGGTGCCATGTAAAAGGCAGTGATGCTGGTGCCACATAAAAATCCGTGGTGCTGGTGCTATTTAAAAAGTACCCAATACACACTGTAAAGTATCTGGCATTGGGAAAGACATCTAGCTGTAGAAGCCAAGCAAAAATAGACAATGGAACTGGGTGAAGCCCCTGGCCTGGCCACTTTGCTTAAGTACCATTATGTAATGTACCTCTTGGTACATACCAGCATGGGTTCCAACAAGTCACAGGATGACGTCATGCTTCAAATGTTAGTTTTTGGCATTGTTTCTACAGTCTAGTGCCATTCCTAATGCCAACCACTTTACAGTATGTTCTGGGTGCAGGAGTTTTCTTTTTTTTTTTGGCTCAAAAGCTAGATATTGCATGAACTACACTAGAATGAAGTGATGGTGTGGTGTTAACCCAACTGATGAGTTAGATCAATCATCCAAGAACAGGTTTTCAAACAGTTCCCATCTACAAGATTTCACTAACATGGCTTAGGTTAACCTGAGGTTGGCTGGGATAGAAGACTTTTGCTCAAGGCACAAGAGTGGCTGTGTGGTAAGTAGTTTGCTTACCAACCACATGATTCCAGGTTCAGACCCACTGCATGGCACCTTGGGCAAGTGTCTCTTCTACTATAGCCTCAGGCCGACCAAAGCCTTGTGAGTGGATTTGGTAGATGGAAACTGAAAGAAGCCTGTCATATATATATGTATGTATGTATGCATGCATGCATGTCTGTGTTTGTCCCCCCAACATCGCTTGACAACCAATGCTGGTGTGTTTATGTCACCGTAACTTAGCAGTTCGGCAAAAGAGACCAATAGAATAAGTACTAGGCTTACAAGGTATAAGCCCTGGGGTCGATTGGCTCGACTAAAGGCGGTGCTCCAGCATGGCCACAGTCAAATGACTGAAACAAATAATAATAATAATAAGAAGAAGAAGATACCACACAGTGTGAATCAAACCTGAGACCTAAAAGTTGCATGGTGAACTTTTTTTAACCACAGACATGCCTTTAATATTTTGGGGGAGAAAACACTATTTTTATATTGCTCACTTAGAATTATTGAGTTCAAGTAGAGGGAAAAAAAAATAAATAAAAGAAAAAAAAATCTTGCCTGAACTCATAATTACTTCCAGAATATAGATATCTGTGTTTATAATATATATGTGTGTGTGTGTGTGCCTCTGTGTGTGTCAGATAGATGGAATAGCAGAAAGCTCCTGGAGATCTGAATCTCCAAACTGGTTTTCATTACTGTTGCTCTGTTCATAGTCAATAACTTGAAGAGCTACAGATTCTGCCACATCCTACAGTCTCCACTTTTCTGAACTAGGTAGTCATATACAATTTCTGCTCAGGCTTTATCAAGTCCACCCAACTCACCTTCTATCATCAACACCCTACTGTGTCTTACTTCTCCACATTTTCCCAAATCCTTCTTCCTCATAACATTACTTCTCTGGAATTCCATCGCCATCCACATTTTCTACTTACTACAAATGTTCAAACTGAACGTAAAGTGCCAGTGACTGTGAAGCTATAAGCACATTTCCTTCTTTCTAAATGAACCATAAATTAAAAAACATAAAACTGAGATAGCGACGTATCTCCTCAGCTGCAAGACACTTATTTCAGTCCCTATATTCATACTCTCCCTTCTCATCACCCGGCACAGTGCCACCTCCCTCAATACCACTCTCCACTCAGCTGACAAGTCTTGTCTTGCAAGTTACCTTGTGACCTCACTGCTGTTCACTGGTGCCACATAAAAACCACTTAGTACACTCTGTAAAGTGGTTGACATTAAAAAGGCCGGCCAGCCATAAAAACCATAGCAAAGCTGATAGAAGAGCTTGGTGCAGTCTTTCAACTTGCTACCTCTTGTCAAATAGCATAAAACTCACACCATGGAAGGAGGATGTTAAATAATGAGGATGATGACACACACACACACACACACACACACACACACACACACACACACACACACACACACACACACATGTACAGGAATGACTTTGTGGTAAGAAGTTTGCTTATCAATCATATGGTTCCAGGTCAGATCCAGTCCCGCTGCATGGCACCTGGGCAAGTGCCATCAAAGCCTTGTGAGCAGATTTGGTAGATGTAAACTGACCAGAGGCCCATCCTTTGTGTGTGTGCATGTGGCTTTGTCTTGACACAACATGATAGTTGTAAATGAGTGTCACAGTCATATAAGCAGTGTCATTCATTTCCAATATTCAGAAAAACGTGTTTGGCCATGGGGAAATATTACCTTGCTCAGAAACAGATGAAGGCTGGTTACAAGAAGGACATCTGGCAGTAGAAAATCTACCTCAAATAAACTTCATCTGATTTATGCAAGCATGGAAAATTGAACATTAAATGATGGTGTGTATGTATGTATGTACACACACACACACACACACACACACACACACACACAAGGGGTGCAGTGAATATACTGTCATCTAAATTATGCAAAAATGAAAATAACATTGACATCTCATTTTGACAGTTATATTTATCAAAATTACATAAAAATATCTAGAAATACTAAAGAGTAAATTTATTCAATAAAATCATCATTGGCTTCAACCACAGCCTCCAAACGACTTCAGAATCTCCTGCAACTCCTCCAGACGGCCTCCTTGTTTAAGTTCATTTTTGGTGTTACAAGGAGTTTTGTTGACCTTTCACTCAACTGCACCCCACATAATAATCAAGGGAGTTGCAGTCAAGGGAGTTAGGTGGCCAGATGTTAGGGGTGATGTGATTTCAGAAACTGTCTGACAGCCATAATTGGGTTCTCCTGCTTGTGTTGCATGGTGCAGAGTCCTGTTGCCAGACATAGGGTCTTCCAACAGCCACCCTCTTGACCCAGGGCAGCACTACCTCCTTCAGGCACTTGATGTAGGCCTCTGTGTTGAGTTGTGGCTGTGTGGGAAGATGAATGGAGGAATAACATCACCATCACTAGTGATCACTAGTGATCACTCCAAACACCATGATGTTGACTGGATGTTTGACTCTTGGTACATGTTTCTGAACACAACAAGCCAACAGTTGTTCTGTGTGTTCATCATCTGTTTATATTGGAGCTTCTGGCATGAATGCCAAGCAGTACAGAATGTCATTTCCAAATTTCTGGAAGAGTGAATTGCGTCATGGTACTGTTTTACTTATAGACAGTGCACAACTGACTCTACTATACTGTGTAGTCAACAAAATCATAAACAGACAACGCACATATGCGAAATAAAAAATATAAAATGGCGATAATTTACTCATCGCACTTTGTATGTGTACATATATTTTATTCTTTTACTTGTTCCAGTCATTAGACAGCAGCCATGCTTGGGCACCGCCTTGAAGAATTTTAAGTTGAATGAATTGACCTAAGTACATTTTTTAAAATTATGTTTAAAGCCTGGCACTTATTCTATCAGTCTCTTCTTTTGTCAAAATTACAGGGGCATAAGTATGCCAACACCAGTTGTCAAGCGGTGCTGGGGGACAAACACAGACACACACACATATATATGTATAGGCCACAGTCTAATGACTGAAACAAATAAAAGATATATATATATATATATATATGACAGGCTTCTTTCAGTTTCCATCTACCAAATCTGCTCACAAGGCTTTGGGCAGCTCAAGGCTAATGCAGAAGACACTTGCCTAAGGTGCCATGCAATGGTACTAAACCCAGAACCATGTGGTTGTGAAGCAAGCTTCTTACCACACAGCCACCCCTGATTCCCTCTTCTTTGTCCTTCTAACTTGACAGAGGACAAATGTCAACATCTTCATTCCTTCAAAGCATCATGCCTTGACTTTGTACTCCTGTTCATTGGTTTCTGTTAGGATTTTGTGTTTTCTTTTTTTTTTTTTTTGCCTCTCATCTTGACTTGTCTTAGGATTTATCTTCAGATATTTATGTGAAATCTCCCTCATACACATATATATGTAAATAATATCTCGGAAATTTTGGGGGGATGTCAAACATGTGTTCAGAAAACATATTCTTCTATTCCTAAGTGGTAAAAATGTCATTGATGTATGCAGGATGCAAATGACAGGAGAGAAACTGAATTATCAAATCAATGAATACAAAAACTAAGTGAAATAAACAAATAACTTCACAATACAAAATAAGAAAATTAATGTGAATGACAGGTGGTAGTTGCTGAACTCTGATCTGCTTGTGATGATAAGGATGTGATGACAAGTCCACTGAAGACTTGAATGGGCTCAAGCATGGACATGTGGTCAAGAAGCTTGCTTCTCAACTATGTGGTTTTAGGTTCAATTGCATTACATGGTACTTTGAGCAAGTGTTTTCTACTAATAGTGTAAGATAGACCAAAATGTGAGTGAAATACAATGGGCAGAAATTGTTTCCTATTCTTGGACAATAGACTTCAATCATTACCTGGTTTAACACCAACACCTGAAGTTTGGATTCCTTTAGTGGAGTCCAGTTTTTGCAAGTATTTGATCCATATTTATAGGCTGAAAATGATTCCCATTGATCTCAGGAGCTCTGCACTTTCTTTTCTGGCTAATTCACCAAAATCACGAAAAGAAGAAAACAAAATGAAAAGACTACACATTAAGATGTTCCATGATATTCTAATCACTAATATACTAATACCCAGACTATATTTTCTAATCAATGATACATTTATGATTAAACTATATATCTATTGTAATCACTGATGCAGTAATCATCAAGTTATATGCTCTAATCATAGATACAATAATTACCAAACTATATATATATATATATATATATATATATATATATATATATTTTTAGTTTGGTATTTATTGTATCTATGATTAGAGCATATATATATATATATATATATATATATATATATATATATATATCTCAATAATGACAGAGAAATAAATTAGAAGATAGAGAACTCTTTTTCTTATTCACAGACATAAAATTTGGATATTTCTACGGAAACCATAAAATACTGCTTATCTCATTTTTGTTTTCTGCTTGTGTTGTCTAGCGCTGCAAAGTCTCTCTCTCTCTCTCTCTATGTGTGTGTCTGTGTGTTAACTGCTGATATATTCTAATATGTGTGTGTGTTAGGCATAGGCATGGCTGTGTAATTAAGAAGTTTGCTTTCCAGCTACAAGAAGATGCTGAAAAGTTCCTGGCTCCAGCTGTTACTTTAGAGCGGTTTGTTTTTCTATGTTATGATGTTCATATTCCATCACCAGACGATGTTCTTGAAAATTAACTATCAACCAGGTGCCCTCTGTGGGTCCAGGAGGTGGTTCACCAAGACTCTAGTTCCATAACAGGTTATATCTATTTGGGTTATCATTGGTATTTCCTTAAAATAATATGTGATGGGGTCCTAATCCTTTTCATGATGACTGACTGATGTGCCTTCTGTATCTTGACTTGTCTTATAACATCTCACCCCCCCCCCCCCACTATCATGCTTTCAAGTTCATTTGACCTGTTTGGTTCTCCCGCACTCCCCACTGTTCCAGGCTTCTTGTACTCAGGGTTAGGCATTCCCACCTTTGAGTATAGCTCTTGAGTTCACTAACATAGTTTAGCTGGTGAGTCAAAACCAGAAACCAGGGTGTAGCTACTGCCATACACTGCAGCACACACGGAGCCATGTGAACCAGATGCAGGAGTGGGAGCCAAACAGAGTCCCAGTCAACCCCCAAAACCAAGTGGCTGCCTCTCACTGTGAGGTGTGATTGTTGCTCTTGCGCCCTACATCTTTCTTGATCATATTCTTGTAGTGAAGAAAGAGTATCACAAACGATATTTTTCCTTTAAGTAGCAACTGATTATAAAGTAACATTCTCAGGCTGGACTTCCCCATCTATACAGATTATGTGACCATCCCAACAAATAATACTGCTTCATAAGCAAAGTTAGCTAACTTCCTGCTATGTCTTGACCATTCTAATTCTAATATTGTAGAATTTTCTCAGACATCTAAGATGGGCACAGGAGCGGCTGTGTGGTAAGTAGCTTGCTTACCAACCACATGGTTCTGGGTTCAATCCCACTACGTGGCACCTTGAGCAAGTGTCTTCTACTATAGCCTTGGGCCGACCAATGCCTTGTGAGTGGATTTGGTAGACGGAAACTGAAAGAAGCCCGTCATATATATATATATATATATATATATATATATGTTTATGTTTATGTGTCTGTGTTTGTCCCCCAACATTGCTTGACAACCAATGCTGGTGTGTTTACGTCCCCGTAACTATCGGCAAAAGTGACCGATAGTATAAGTACTAGGCTTACAAAGAATAAGTCCTGGGGTTGATTTCTTCGACTAAAGGCAGTGCTCCAGCATGGCCACAGTCAAATGACTAAAACAAGTAAAAGAGTAAAAGAGAGTAAACAGTATCCAGTATTATTCTGTTCTTTTCTACTATAGGCACAAGGCCTGAAATTTTGTGGGAGGGGGCTAGTCAATTATATCAACCCCAGAACTTGACTGGTACTTATTTCATCGACCCTGAAAGGATGAAAAGCAAAGTCAACCTAGGCAGAATTTGAAATCAGAACATAAAAAACAGACAAAATGCTGATGATTTTGCCAGCTCACTACTTCAGCATCCAGTATCATTTTGTTGTTGTTTAATCCAAAGGTCGTTTCCTGACTGAGCGAACCTATAATCAGAGATATTCCATCGACGACCATCACATCTTGTTTTCCAGGGATTGTGTATCTACAACATTATCCAATATACCATTACAGTTTTTGAAGATGGTAGATTGTCAATGAAAGAGATTTGGCTGCCATTTCTAGCAGGCTGAGTGACTTCTGTAGAGGCTCAATCTCTGGAAGCTGGCCTCTGTGTGTGTGTGTATGTCCATGCGTATGTGTATGTGCGTGCGTGTGTGTATGTGCCTGCGTGCGTGTATGTGCCTGCGTGCATGTGTGTGTGTAAGACCATAGTCAGATGCAATGAACAACCGTAAGCAACTATATAAACAAGCATGTGTATGCATACATCTGTGTGTAAATTATAATGTAACACTGGCAACAGAAATATAGCTGAGATCATTATAATTATAATTATCATTGAAACTCACTTTAGCTTCTGCTGTAGCTGATAACTATAAAACTAACATCTTTTCTAGCATATTGATAGTGGAACCAAAATGGATTATAAGATTAAGTGAAAATGATTTCTTGATTAGAGTCTTTAGTTGGTCATGTTTGTAAGGCCTCAGCACTAGTTTTAGTACAGAATAAAGAACGGGATTATTTATATATCTAGTTGATGTCATATGATATGAATGCTTAGCCTCTGAATAATATATTACAAAACTATCATTATCGTGATGTAAGTTTTGGTTTTGTTTGGTTTTTGTGCTTTATTTCAATTTCTTTAATACACTTTCTCATTTCTTCCTTTGCTGCAGATATGGCCATGTTGAAAAAGCTCACTTTAGTTCAGTTCAAAATCACATGCTTCTAGGCTTGATATCACTGCACAGTATGTTAAGCAAGTTGTCTTCTATCAAAAACAAAGCTTCTGATGGAAAACATTTGCTCGATCCAAAATTTATGAGTAAAATTTAGACAAGTGTGGCTGTGTGGTAAGAAACTTGCTTCCTAACGGCATGGAGTCAATTCATTCAACTAAAATTCTTCAAGGCAGTGCCCCACCATGGCCACAGTATAAAGACTGAAACAAGTAAAAGGTAAAAGACACATGATATCTTTCGTGCGAGATCATTGCCAGTGCCCATGGACTGGCTCTTGTGCGAGTGACACATGAGGTTTTTCGAGCGAGATCGTTGCCGGTGCCGCTGGACTGGCTCATGTGCGGGTGACACATGAAATCGTTCAAGCGGGATCATTGCCAGTGCCCCTGGACTGGCTCATGTGTGGGCGACATCGGTGCCAGTGCCCCTGGACTGGCTCTTGTGCTGGTGACACATGAAATCTCTTCGAGCAAGATCGTTGCCGGTGCCGCTGAACTGGCTCTTGTGTGGGGTTCTGGGATTTTTCGAGCGGGATCGTTGCTGGTGCCCCTGGGCTGGCTATTGTGCGGGTGACACATGAGGTTTCTCGAGCGAGATGAGCGTGGCCTTTGCCAGTACCGCCTGACTGGCCTTCGTGCGGGTGACACGTAAAAGCACCCACTACACTCTCTGAGTGGTTGGCTTTAGGAAGGGCATCCAGCTGTAGAAACACTGCCAAATCAGATTGGAGCCTGGTGTAGCCATCTGGTTTCACCAGTCCTCAGTCAAATCGTCCAACCCATGCTAGCATGGAAAGCGGACGTTAAACGACGACGACAATACGTACAGACATATATATATATATATATATATATATATATATATATATATCGCCTGACTGGCCTTTGTAAGGTTTTCGAGCGAGATCGTTGCCAGTGCCCCTGGACTGGCTCTTGTGCGGGTGGCACATAAAAGACACCATTTCGAGCATGGCCGTTTTCGTGTGGGTGACACGTAAAAGCACCCACTACACTCTCTGAGTGGTTGGCGTTAGGAAGGGCATCCAGCTGTAGAAACTCTGCCAAATTAGATTGGAGCCTGGTGTTGCCATCCGGTTTCACCAGTCCTCAGTCAAATCGTCCAACCCATGCTAGCATGGAAGGCGGACGTTAAACGATGATGATGATATATATTATCTTAAGATAAAAGATATATATTCTTTTATTCTTTTACTTGTTTCAGTCATTTGACTGTGGCCATGCAGGCCATGCTACCTCAACAATTTTCATCTGAGCCATGCAAGCATGGAAAGGTCAGCCTTAAATGATGATGATGATATGGCATTAGGAAGGGCATCCAGCTGTAGAAACTATGTCATAACAGGCGAAACCGTGTCATTAAGGCGGCGAGCTGGCAGAAACGTTAGCACGCCGGGCGAAAGGCTTTGCAGTATTTCGTCTGTCTTTATACGTTCTGAGTTCAAATTCCGCCGAGGTCAACTTTGGCTTTCATCCTTTCGGGGGCAATTAAATAAGTACCAGTTATGCACTGGGGTCGATATAATTGACAATCCGTTTGTCTGTCCTTGTTTGTCCCCTCTGTGTGTAGCCCCTTGTGGGCAGTAAAGAAATAAGAAACCATGTCATAACAGACAATTGGGGTCTGGACAGCTCCTCGGCTGGCCAGCTCCTGTCAAACCGTCCAGCCCATGCCAGCATGGAAAATGGACATTAAATAAGGATGATGATGATGGTGGTAGTGAGAGAAGCACTAGAAAAATCAGGCAGTAGATACTTTTTCCTGGATAGTGGTTTATTAATGGGTGTATGCACGATGCATATTCTCTTTATCAAATATTAAGATAAACCTAAAGTGTAGTGAATATTTGTGCACTGAAAAGAGTTATCAGTTGTTCAGAAATGAAATATTTTCTAGCCTTGAAGAGAAAAATTTAGACTTCATCATGCAGTCTTGTTATGTAAAGGAAATAGATTTAATCTTAGCTAACAAGTAAGGTTTCTGTCTATTTACTAGTAAAGCTTCAATAAATGAAAACTCAATAAAAATGTCATAAAATAAAATGAACAGAATAAATGGGCAAAAGATAAATAAAATAAATCAAAACCCAGTCAGTTTATTTCCTGACTTAAGTACTCAATTAGAGCCAAACGCTAAACGTTTCATAAACTCGGAGTATTCATCGCAACCAACACAACCACTATTACAACTATCACAACCCTTTCAACAGCAGTATTTTCATACCAGGCCTGCTAGAAATAGCAGCTAAATGTTCATCAAATCACACCCTACTGTCTTAAGACAATGAAAGACATATTGGATAATGTAGTAATAGATAGATCTGTAGACAGAATAGTGGCAGCTAGAATGGTTTGGATCACAGGTCTGCTGTAGGAGGGCTGACCCTATACTGTGAACAACAACAGTATGACTTTCAACATAACTTGTTACACTTTTTCCATGAACATATTATAGATGTAGGTGTAGGTATGTGGTAAGAAGCTTGCTTCCCAACTACATGGTTCGGGGTTCAGACCCACTGCATGGCACCTTGTGCAAGTGTCTTCTACTATGACCCTGATCCAACCAAAGCCTTGCGAATGGAACTGGTAGACGGAAACTGAAAGAAGTCTACCATAGGTGTGTGTATGTGTGTGTCTTTGTGTCTGTGATTGTATCCCACTTCCACACCTCTTGACAACCGGTGCTGGTGTGTTTACGTCCTCTTAGCAGTTTAGCAAAAGAGACTGGTAGAATAAGCACCAGGTTTAAAAAAAAGTAAGTACTGAGGGGGGTCAATGCATTTGACTAAAAATTCTTCAAGGTGGTGCCCCAGCATGGCTGCAGTCTAATGACTGAAACAAGTAAAAGATAAAAGATATATCCTTGATCTATATTAATGTCTCCATAAATGTAGTCAGTTGTTGTTTAGCCTCAAGTTAGCCTCCTTCAAGTAGACCTATGTTCAGACATATTGTAACCATTACTATCCAATCTTTTCAGATATGGTCCAACTCAGACTACATTACTCAAGACGTAAAGAATAGTATGACTTGAGAGATTTAGCTACTATGTCTAACATATTGAATGACAACACTGAGACTTCCTTGATTAACCCTTTAGCATTTAAACCAGCCATATCTGGCCCAAATATTCTACATCCATTATGTTCAAACTGACCAAATTCAGCATTTCACACCTACCATGTAATGTCATTCTAGAAATATACTATGACATCATTGAAATCTAGAAGCAGTGAGATAATGCATGATTAATGCAAGTAAAAATTAAACTAAAGTCAAATTAAAATATATAATAAAGAGATAATTCTTAAATCTATTTCTGAGGTATGAACCTAACATCTGCAATTTAACATTTTTTTTTAAATATAAAACCACGAGAAAGCAAAACACTTATAAATAGATTTATAAACAAATTCAAACCAATTTGAATAAATAACCATTGTGCCCAGCAGAATATTCTGAATGCTAAAGGGTTAACCTAACTCCCTACATCCATACAACTGTTAAAAGAGTAATCTTTAACATGTTATATGAGTAAGAGAAACCTAGAACAAGAAAAGTTTTTATATAGAAATGATATATTCTTTTAATTAGTTGTATGGATGCAAGAAGCCAAGGAAGTTCTAGTATAGGAATAAAGTGCCTTGGTGTTTCGGTTTCCCAACAGCCATACAACTGACAAAGTAGTAGTACCCCATATCAGAACTTTTTTTATTTCTCCAGGCTCTTTTGCATCCTTGCAATTGATAAAGGAGTACAGTACTTTATTTCTACATAAGAACTTCCTTGCTTTCCTAGACTCCCTTGTACACATACAATGGAAAACAAAGTTTCCCTTTCCCTTATACTATCACTTGAACCGCCAGAAACAGCAGCCAAATCTTTTTCAAATCACACCCTACAAACTTTAAAAAGCAGAGAAACATTGGACAATAAAGAAAATAAAAAAAGTTCTGATAGTCATGGCTGGAACACCTTTAACCTTTTAGCATTCAAATTACTCTGTCAAATGTAATGCTTAATTAGTCACATTATTTTGATTTAATTATGTATTAACTTGAAGCTTTGAGATTTTGAAGATGTGGTTGTTTATTTTTAGATTTGACATTGTAAGATAGATGTGAGAGGCCAGATCTGGCTGGTTTGAACATAATATAAAATATTTGAGTTGGATATGGCCAGTTTAAATGCTACCCTATTCACTACCATCCATATCACTATTATCATTTTATGTCAGCCTTTCCAAATGTGGCCTCAGAAAATCTCTCCATGGGCTAGACAAATTTTCTGATGCTGTATTTTATAACTGGATGCTCTTCCTGCGACTGATCCTTCTTGTTGCTACTTATGGCATGCAAAGATGTGCTGTACCTATTCTAAATCAGGATGTACACAATAGAGCTGAAATACAGTGAGCAGGAAAAAAAAGGAAAAAGCGAAAAACAAAACAAAGGCAATGATGTTGGGAGGATTACATCTTGTGATAAGCACTCTCTTGTATTTGTGGTTGATCAGTTTGTTATCAAACAAACAGAAATAAATAGAATAGCAATCAAAGGTAGATAAAAAGACATAATCTCACATTAAATAGGATTATACAGCTTACAATAATACAAACATACAACTACACATGCACATCTCTCTGTCTGTCTGTCTCTCTCTCTCTCTATATATATATATATATTTATACACACACACACACACACAAACTGGCAATAATGTTTTAATGAACATTAATACCTGTCCACCATGTAAACACTGATGAACCAATCAACAAAAAGGGTCACCGATCAGTGCTTGATAAAATGTCTAATCTTCTCTCCCTCTCTAATAATTTCAGTACTTATCTACTTAGTGGAGAATTGATAAGAGTTTCATTGAGAACTACATTATATCTGAGAACCGGATATCATCTAGATGCCTCTTTGTTCAATATTTACATCAGTGGATGAGCTAGACTCATAATTCATATAGATCATAGTTTCAAATCTTGTCATCAATTTAGCATTTCGTTATATTCAAGCAAGATAATTTTCTTTGACAGTTCATACAATACTTGTAAAATATTTAACCCTTTTGTAACCAATTTTCCAATGAATTTTCAATTATTTCTATGAGTTTCCAATTAATTTTGAAAATATTGAAGAATTTGGACAGTTTTATTAAGGTTATTTTTCTATAATTAAACTGTTGTTTGGAATACAAAATATTCTTCCATAAAATTACAATGGAAGTTTTTAATTTGGATATGGACTCTTTAAAATGGGAAGTTTAGAATCATAGAACTTGATGCTTCAAGAGAGTTGGCAGTACCAAAAGGTCTGTCCCTATAATTTCTTAAATTCAGTGATAAATTAGGGTCCTACTGGGAGCAAATTTCACACGTAAATTAATCAACACTTCAATTATTCAAGTTAAAGAACTGACCTCTTTACTTGGGTAGTTTTATAAAGAGATTAATTTTAGATTTAGGTGATAATTTTCACACCCACAGGGTCTCTCAGAATCAATCGGAGATCAAGCGTTTTATGCCTGTTTTCCATGCTGGCATGGATTGGGAAGTTTGACCAAAGCTAGCAAATCAGAGAGCTACAACAGGTCCCAGTTTGATTTGGCTTGGTTTCTAAAGTTAGATGCCCTTCCCAATGCCGACCACTTTACAGTGTATGCTGGGTGCTTTTAACATGGCACTGACACAAGCACTCTTACCTGCTACTGGCAAGAGTGTTTTTTTACATGACACCAGCACAAGGCTCTTGCAGGCCAGACTTTCAATAGTAACTTGTATTACAGTATGTGCTGATTGATGGTTTAATTCACCAATATACATAGCAGTACTATAAAAATGAGTTGTGGTTTAATCCCAGGTCAGCTCCCACCAAGCAAACTTATGATCAAAAGTGTGCCAGTCATGACCAATCCATGCTTTTCTTGAACACTATAAACCAAGGACTAACTACATTACACAGCATGTCCTTTCCTTTTCGAGAGTGTCTGGTGTAATCAGAAGGAGATTTGACTGCTGTATCTGAGAGGCTGTGTGACCGCATAGAAGTTCTCTTGTTCATTATTGTTTTCTGTTGTGGAGTTGAGAAAAACAATGTACAATAGACTAGCATTTTTTCCAAGGGAAGATATATTTTTCATCTGTTTAATATGACATAATCAGATCTAAGTATCAAGCCTAAGAATCATTATAATTTATATATGTAGAAAAACAATAGAAAGACCAAAAAGAAACAGAAGACTAATTTGTGACACATTGGTGGTTTTATTTTAGAAATAAATGATTTCTAAGATTGATTAACTCAGCTCATAGCTTAGGGAACCAATAACAGCCTTGCTTTTAGAGCTGAAGAAGAAAGAAGGGTTGGGGAAAAGAAGGAGAGAGGATGACAGAGAGCATCAAGGGAGAAAGAGTATGTAATGTAAATAAAAGGCTGAATGTAAATATATATGCACATGTGTAACAAATCATTTGTTTAATGAATGATAGATATTGCAAGTTAGCCTAAACTAAACCATTCTGTGGAAGAAGATAATAATGATGAGCAACCAACCAGCAGCCAGGCAGAAAAGCAAAGCTATCATCCTTAAGAAGAAAAAAAAAATAAAATAAAGAAAACAAGGAAAGAAAAACAAAATAAGTTTCTTATTTTGTTCCAACATTTGTTATAATAATCACCATCACAAGATCTCTTTGTTTACTCCACCCTAAACCAGATTGCTTCCTTTGTTAATCCACTTCCCCCCCTCTATGGCTTACAACACAGCATGGCATCAGCCCGGACCGGCACTCTATTTTCTGTTCTTGTGTATAGATCTCTACCAATAAATGCTATTCCAAGTTTAACTATTCCAAAAGGAGATAATAACCAGCCTAGCTGAGAAGAACAAGGCTGTTTGGTCATCCTTAAAAGACAAAACAAAACAAAATAATCTTTATTCTACACCAGTGATCATCTTCCTAACACCCTACCACCACCAACAACAACTACAACTCATCCATCATCATCAACTATCACAACTGACTCCAAACTCATTTCCGAAAACTACAACTTAACACTGTTCATCAGCCAAACAACATGTCTGTAGATAGACTAGATAAAGGAATATTTGAACAGTGTTTGCTTACGGAAAATAGAGCCGCAACTTGCATTAGAGAAAGCAAAAGAAAAACATAAAACGAAACATCAAATAAATAAAATAAAATAAAATAAAATAAACAAATACGTAAATGTTTTTCCAATATGCTTCAATGCCAACTATTGATGCTATATTCTGCTCTCTTCTGTTCTATCCTACAATATTACATTTTATTTATTTCATTTAGCATTCAGAATAGTTGAGCAGGCAAAAATGTCTATTTCCTTAATCATATTTTAAAAAGTATTGATAAATCATTGTTTACGTTTTATTCTTATTCAGTATGTTTGTTAATTTTTATCAATGCGCTTGTTTGTGTTTGATAGTATTGCTTGTTTGTTTGATAGTATTGTTTGTTTGTTTGTTTGATGGCCAACGGAATCTGAGAGAAAGGACTCCATTGATGTATCTTAACAATTGCAAGGTTTCATGGGAGTTTAAGTAGAGGCCATTCATATGTTATACTTGTGTGTTATTTATTTCCTTCATACCCCCACTTGCTTATGTCTTTGTTAAAATTACAGAACAACTCTATTGACTGATAGATTCACCAGTCATCTTTAGATTTCATTTATTTAAAGCTCTATACAATCTGTGTATGTGTGCAAGAAGGAGTGTGTGTGTGTGTGTGTGTGTAAGTATCTGCATGTTTAAATATGTGTACAAGTTGATGAGGTCGGATGTAAGAGCAAGAAGTATTTCTGCAGTGCTGTAAGACAAAGAATGAAAATTTGAATGAGTGAAGGATGGAATGTATTATATATATATATATATATATATATATATACTTACATATAAATGCATGTGCATTTGTATCCATATACACACATGCATTTATATACACCTACAGACAGAGATATACATACACCTACAAATATACAAATCTGCATACACACAGGCAATATATATATATATATCAATACACATGCACTTAAATGAATGCACACACATGCAAGATATACTTAACAAACACACGCAAGATATACCTAACAAATACATGTACACACATACCTGCAAGATATACATAACACATGCACACACATATACAAGAACATGCACACACATACACAGCTATTATATAAATACATATGCATTCATACATACGCATCCACAAGTTTACAAGTGTATATAAACAAAACACAAGTTTTTGTATCCGCTTCTACCTTCTAGGTTAAATGCATCTCCAAAACAATATCATAAGTATCTATTTAAGTGCCATAGTTTTTCATTGTTTATTTGTGAGGATTAATATTCACAAATCTGATTCAGTAACTTTTCTCCAAAATATTCTCAGGTCAAATTCTAACCAAGGATACTCTTGTTATTAAATCAAGGCACTAATCATTAATTTACATGATATATTCTGAACCGATATTATCATCTCTGCTGCATACATCAGCCTATAGTTCTGATAGTAAGCCATATCTCTCAACTCATATTTGGTATTCCTTGATGAACATTTACCAGATCCTAACATGCTAATTTCTTCTCAATTACTAAAATGTTGTTTTAGTAAGTGGAGGCACAATGGCCCAGTGGTTAGGGCAGTGGACTCGCAGTCATAGGATCGCGGTTTCGATTCCCAGACCGGGCGTTGTGAGTGTTTATTGAACGAAAGCACCTAAAGCTCCACGAGGCTCCGGCAGGGGATGGTGGCAAACCCTGCTGTACTCTTTCACCACAACTTTCTCTCACTCTTACTTCCTGTTTCTGTTGTGACTGTAATTCAAAGGGTCAGCCTTGTCATACTGTGTCACACTGAATATCCCTGAGAACTACATTGAGGGTACACATGTCTGTGGAGTGCTCAGCCACTTGCACATTAATTTCACGAGCAGGCTGTTCCGTTGATCGGATCAACTGGAACCCTCGACATCGTAAGCGACGGAGTGCCAACAACAACAATACTAAAATGCTGTTTATCAGCTCTTTTTAATTTTTTTTTTTTTTCTGTTATTTCATTTTTGACAGTAATTGATAGCATCCAGTTTAACACTACTACCTGTCTGTTGCAAGTATTTGAACAAGGTCACCTGTCTCAAGATATATTCAACATCTCAATACACTGCTTCCTACTGCAAGATCTTATAACCAGCAGTTTCCTCTTTCGCTCTTCTCATGAGTGTTAGAGGCCTATAGTTTAGTGGTCTACTCCAACCTAGCTAGATTTTGTTTCCTTAGAACTTTTATTCATAATGCATAATTTTATTAAAATTAAATTTTGGAGAGATACATTTTTGAAAGTACAGATTACGGCGATGGTGATTTAAAAAAAAAAAACTTTGTTTCTGATGCAGAAAAAAAAGTGTTTGTATCTTTTTCATCATCATCATCCTCATCATTTAACGTCTGCTTTCCATGCTAGCATGGGTTGGACGATTTGACTGAGGACTGAACTGATCTGGCAGAGTTTCTACAGCTGGATGCCCTTCTTAATGCCAACCACTCCAAGAGTGTAGTGGGTGCTTTTTACATGCCACCGGCACGAGGGCCAGTCCAGCGGGTTCCTCATGATTGTTGCAAAATATAATAGAGGAATGGGGCACATTACTGCAGAATGATACATTTAAAACCTTTTGTTTTATTCAGAAAATTTTTCAAATATAGACAAACACTATCATATTTGATTCACAAAAGTTTTTGCAATTTCACCAACATAATCCTAATCTACAGCTTTAAAAATACATTGAAATATGTATTAAGAAAGTGATGAGGAATGTCGAGGAAGAAACTTCAATGTAGTTATTGCTGTTAATGGTCACTGCTCTTCCTCCCTGGACTAAGCCACAGGGGATTCTAGAGAACAAACTCAATCAGTCATGAGTAAACTGCAGCCTGCAGGACTTTCTGAATGGCATACCAACAAAAAATTACTTCGAAATTTTTTTGGAGTAGTGTGGCCCACCTGATGATGAGATCTGCCTCATGGATCCCACTTCCTGAAAAGGGTTCCCCATGCCTGAACTAAATACTCATTGTGGGCACTGCACAATCATTATGATAAAGAAAATTACAGAGTCTATAAATGGTGGATTGATCTGTTACAAAGAGTAGCCAAATCTCCCACAAATCTTACCGTGAGTGAATAATGTAATTGAGAGATGACCTCAGCTAGAATGCATTTGATCAGTTAAGATTCACCTGAAGTTAGGTTGGTGCCTCGTAAAAATGCACTCAGTCCAGCCTGAAAAGTGGTTGGAGTTAAGAAAGGTATCCAGCCATAAATAACTATGCCAAACCAACCTCACCAGTGTTGGTGCCATGTAAAAAGTAGTAAGTCCACTCTATAACATGGTTGGCATTGGGAAGGACATCCATCTGTAAAACAAACATGCCAAATCCACTCAAAAGGCTTTGGTCAGCCCCAGGGCTATAGTAGAAGACACTTGTTCAAGGGACTACTTAGTAGGATTGAACCTAGAACAAAATGGTTAGGGAGTAAGCTACTTACTACACAGCCACACCTAGTGCAAACTTCTGAAACAAGGAAACACAGACACACAGACACCTGATGCGATCGTGAGTTTCAGAAAACACTTGCCTCAAGTGGTGTATAGTGAGGATGAACTCAATGTTATGATGCAGTAAAGTGATTTTCTTAGCCCCATAGCCATGCCTGTGTCTATATATATATACATATATATATATATATATATATATATATATAGATATATATATATATATATAAACAAGAGGGAGGTGGGAGGTAAGACCCTAAGCACTAACACAACTTTAGAAGATATGAGAGTTTACCTGCTGAGATACATGTGTGTGTGTATATATAAATATGTATGTATGTGTGTGTGTGTATGTAAGTATAGCCCAGCAGGTAATGCAATTCTGTCTTGACTTCTGCATCTGTGTGAGTACTTGGGTCTCTCTCTCCCCCAACCACACACACGTGTATATATATATATATATATATATATATATAAGCTATATATATATAGCTTAAGTACTCACACAACTTCAGAAAGTGAGAGAATTATCTGCTGGGATCTTAAAAAGCTATTAAGTTTATTAGTACTTTCAAGTGAAACATTAAGTTGACCTTGTCAATAAAGAGCTCTGGAAGAGGGTGGGGAGTTGGGGTGTAGTGGTGCTGGAGTGTGGTGGTGACGGGGGGGGGGGGGGATAAAGAGATTAGAAGCAAAGAAGACAAGAAGAGATTTACTTTGTTTGATGTGTGTTGATTGTAGTTGGAAGCAAATTGGGAGGCAATAGCGAATGGTGGCATTATGCGTTTGAGCACTACTGTTGCAACTGCTAACAATGATGATGACAAGGATGACGACGATGATGATGATGAGGAGGAGGAGGAGGAGGAGGAGGAAGCAGAAGAGGAGGAAATGGAGGATCATACATTTTTCGTAAACAGCTCCTGCTCTGTCATCAAATTTCGAAAGAATACTGTTGGAGTCAATAGCAGAACAGAAAATAACGAAACAAAACAAAACAAATTATTTTTAGGCTTGGGGAATAGGGTTCGCTGTTAATAAAGAGAAAGCATTCCTTTTTTCTTTTTTTCTTTTTTTTTGAATATGGCTTTGAAGCTTGAAATGGGTGGAGACTGCATAACAGCTATTGGCAGAACATTGTGTAGTTTTCTATCCTTTTTCGTTCATAACACTTGTTTACTGGTATTGGGTAAGGAGATTTGTCAAATATAAAATACTGCCATTGTCATCGTTACTTCCACCCTACCACCACCACCACCACCTCCATTGCCACCTTCCCCCCCTCAAAGCATTGATATTTTTGTCAGAAACATTGGGATCAATGAAGCATGTTGGCTAAACACGAAATAAAATAAAATGATAATAATACAAGAACGAATAGAAAGGGGGTAGAAAAAGAGAAAGCATTGAGGGGAGAGAGAGAGAGTGGGAGAGAGAGATAGAGAGGCTGACTGCTAAAAATTTGGGACAAGAAAATATAAATTATATTCTGCTCTTAGGCTTGATAAATGATATGATGCTTGATGAGAACTAATTGAAGACAAACCCTCTCTCGCATATACACAAACAAACACACAAATGTATATAAACACACACATACACAAACATATATATATATATATATATATATATATATATATATATATATATATATATATATATATACATACATACATTCACACGCAGAAAAATACATGCGTACAATTCACACACAGAAAAATATATAAATATAATTCACGTGGATACATACACACATGTACAAATATATATCATTTCCAAGCCTGTTTCTCCATGCCAGCATGACAAAACAGGCATATTTTCCATAGCAGGACACTCATCCTGTTGCTAAACCCCCACTTGTTTCTCAAATAAGGAATTTTTCATTCCACTGGTTTGCATATGTCCGTAAACGACAGAACATTTGTTTATATGAAAACCTAAATAATATCACCGCCCCCCCTTTTTTTTTACGCTCATAAAGAGATTTAACAAAGATATGCTGAATCGACATTCATGCACATGAGCACCAAAACATCCGACAGTTTTCATCTCCCAATTCCACTTACAAGCCATTAACAGCCCAAGTCATAGAAGGCACTTGCCCAAGATGCTATATGAAACTAAGTCTGAAACATGGACAAAGCACAATATATATATATATATATATATAATGATGATAATAAATAAATATATATATATGTATATAATGATAATAAAAAATAATAATTGTATATAGTAATCATAATAAAAATTATTATTATTATTATCTCAACTAACACTGCAGAATTCCTGAAGTAGATCCAAAGGAAATATACCCCAACCGCTGATGACACTAGGTAGCCCAAACTGTGTCAATGCTTTACTCAACTCATTAGTACTAATTGTTATATACACATTAGTACAAAATATTACATACATACACCACACACACACACACACACACACACATGCATAAAAAGCACTCAATACATTCTGTAAAGTGGTTGGTGTCAGGAAGAGCATATCGCCGTTGAAATCATGCCAAAGCAGACAATAGAGCCTAGGGTAGTTCTCTGGCTTGCCAGCTCCTGTCAAACAGTTCAACCCATGCTGGCATGGAAAACAAATGTACGGTGATAACGGTGATATATATAATCATCATTTTGACATCCATATTTCCGTGCTTGCACAGGCGAGACAGTTTCTTGAGGCAGATTTTCTATGGCTTGATGACCTTTGTGTCACCAATCCTAACCTTGCTTCCAAGCAAAGTAATATTTCCTCATTGGCCAAACATGTTTTTGCAGAACATTGAAGATGAATGACATTCATTAACAACAATCATGCAAAGACAAGTAGACACAAACATACACACACAGAGGATTCTTTCAGTTTCCATGTACCAAATCCACTTGAAGTTTTGTTTGGGCTGGGGCAAAATTTGAAGACACTTGTTGCCCAAAGTGTCATGCAGTAGAACTGAACCTGAAGTTATGTGTTTGGAAAGCAAACTTCTTAACCACACAGCCACACCTACACACACATGCATGGACAAATATATGTGGGCATGCCTATGGGTTACAAAATTTTATCACACATCCCAGTGGTTGCATGTTTGAACCAACTGCATAGAGATTTGAGAAATATGATTTACTGTAGCCTTGAGTGAACCAGAAAATAAAAGAACCCCCCCCCCCACACTTTGGTCATGGACAACCATGGAATTGCAGCTAGAAAGTTCCCCTCCAAAACACAAGTCCAGGCAAGGTTGTTTATAGAAGACCAGCAGTCGTCCATGCATACCAGCCTCCTCACTCCACACCACTTATCCAAAGGAAAGGCAAAGGCCAATACAGCTTGGAACCAGTGATGTCGCAACTCATTTCGACAGCTGAGTGAACTGGAGCAACGTGAAATAAAATGTCTTGCTCAAGAACACAACACACAGCCTGGTAAGGGAATCGAACTCACTACCTCATGATTGTGAGCCCGGTGCTCTAACCACCAAGCCATGTACTTTAAGTATTTGGGTGAACCAAAACTTAAAAATTCAAGAGATAAAAACTGCACAAAAAGTTGTTGGATGTATGTGTGTGTGAATACATATATAGAATGACTATATGCAAAAAAAAAAAGCAAAAAACCCCCCAAAAACAGGACATTGAAGATAAAATATCTCATCAATTTTACCTTTTGTCCCATACATGGTTGATAATGTAGGGGCCAGACAAAGTAGTGAGGTTGATATCAATATAACCAACTATAAAGCTTTTAAGGTTGGTGCTCCATCATGGTCACAGTCCAAAGCCAGACACCAGTAAAAAGAACCTCTATGGAGTGTTAGGAAAGGGATCCGGTCATAAAAACCATGCGAAAACAGACACAGTAGTTTGGTGTAGTTTTCTACTCGGCCGGTTCCTGTCAAACTGTCCAACCCATGCCAGTATGGAAGGCAGACGTTAAATGATGATGATGATGATAACGATGATGATTATATATATAGAAAATAAGCTGCAATTCTGAGAGAAACTAAAATACAAACTATAGCTGTGAGATTTTGTATAAATCTTATAACTAAGATCTTAAGAGAAAGCAGACATGAAAATATTTACTTATCAAGATTGAGAACATACACTTCGGAATAAATTCATTTCAGAAATTACACCAAGATTACAAGACCATTCAAATGGCAAAGTAAAATCTGATCAGACTGGATTTCCATGAAAAGAAGAGCATTTAGAAGCAGTAATTACTTGGAGACTAAGAAGTTCATGAATACATTAAAAACCTCAAAACCATGGCTGATTCCAAAGGTTAATATTAGAAATTTATATTCATAAGATGATAAGAATTACAAATTTATAGCAATGATATCTACTGAAAACCTTAAGTATTGACAACCAACTAACTATAATAAAAATCAAAACTAACTAAAGCATGAAATTATACATAAGCAGAGACATAGTCATGTGGTTAAGAAGTTTGCTTTGCAATCACATGGCTTCTAGGTTCAATCCCACTGCATGGCACCATAGGCACATGTTGCCTCCTAATGCTTCAGCTTGACCAAATAGCTTGAGAGTGTAATTTGGTAAATGGAAACTGTACTGAAGTCCATACATACACTTGTACACATACATGTGTCCCCATCCAGAACTGTATTTATGCTGTGTCCTCGCTATGCCACAAGAGGTCGAAAAGGTGACATTAAAATTAAGTATCAGACTGAAATGATAGACAAAAACTCTCGAGGTTGGTACTCCAGCATGCATGAAATGAGTAAAAGAAATGAAACTAATCTAAGAAGATCAGTTAGACATATTTCACAGATTATCTGAAATCAGTACACACACCAAACAATTCATCTTGAATTTCTCCTGATGCTGCTCCGTAAAGAATATAATGCCACTTGTAGCACAGTCCCACCCGTGTAGCACTGTGACACTTGCATAATATTTTATGATATCGACTGGACAAGTCTTTTGAATCATACCTTGTTCAGCATCTTCTCCACAATGGGCAAGATATAGTACAAGCAGATACTGTAAAGTTCCTGACTTTGGGTAAAAGAAAATACAGGAGGATCAGTTAATTATGATTTTATTCAACATATTTCCCTCTTAGATTTACACACTTATTGGAGTAGCCCTTCAGTTTTTCTAAACCCTGTAAAAGAACTCAGAAGGTTGGGCCTCCAACCAGGCCTTTTGTGATACCCTTAAATCCAGGAATTTTTCAGTACCGCCTCATACCCTTACTGCTACTGCTGGACTAAAGCCAAAATATATTCTTCCTTTGTTTTGTAAATGGAAATGTTATTCACATCATTTGACTGTACACAAGCATAGTTTCACTACTCAATGATAGTGAGCTAAATCACATTCGGGTAGAGGTAAACAGTTTCTCCCAAGAACAAATTCAAGAATACTCAACATGTCAATTAGAGTAAATATGATTATAATGACGTCTGACTTGACTACATTTTCCATTACTTTGAGTTTCATTCTGACATTCATCATATGTTATATCAACGAAGGGGATATTTTAATACTAACTGTTAGTTTCCAAGACAGCATGGAACAAATATCCGTTTGTGCCTAGTTTTTTTTGTTGCTCTTGATGTTTACACCTAATTGGTCAGTCTGGTGTTACATGTTACATATAATTTGTTAGATAAAACACTTTCTAGAGGCAGGATTTAGACATGATCTCTGTTTTTGAATTCAGATTGCCGGAAGTTTTCATTAGGATATGGAACTTCTCCATCATTCAAAGCTGACATTGTTTGGTTAGTTCCATTCTCTGTGGCATGCTGCACTTAATTGTGAATGATTTTATGTAAAACTTTTGGAACAAATATCAGCTATCAAGTCAGCAAATCAAGAATAATGGTTTCTTTTAATTCCAAGATATTGGTACAGTGGGATTGCAAATTTCTTTGTCACTCAATCATATATATATATATATAAACATAATTAAGGGATCAGCAAGCATTTGCTTCACCATATACCGAAGTTCAGAAATAGCACCTGAACTTCGGTATATGGTGAAGCAAATGCTTGCTGATCCCTTAATTATGTTTATAAATGTATGGGAACTTTTAAATAAGTTCTCCACCGATAATGGTGCTTACATACCGAAGGGCTTGGTAAAAATTATTAATTGTTGATTTATTAATAAATTAATAAATTGATACATCTTTACCCTTTTAATTTGTTATATATATATATATATATATATATATATATATAGCAATAAGAAAATGGAGGGGAATATGTGGTACTCATCAACTTGCAGACATTGTATTATGTCAATTTACCTGTTTATTTTTCAACTAAGGGCAGGACAATAAAACCAATATATAAACGCATATGACATATTATGTCATATCAGTAATAAAAATTAAAAAGGACATCTATGGATAGATATTATCTCTTGGTGGGTTAGATTCACAACCCCTAACTTTCTTGGATTATATATATATATATATATATATATATATATATATACATACATATATATCCTTTATCTTTTGTTTGTTATTAGACAATGGTCATGTTGGGGTACTGCCTTGAAGAACTTTTAGTCAAATATATCAACCCCAGGACTTACTTTTAAGACTAATGTGTACTCTGTCGGTCTCTTTTGCCAAACCACCAAGTTATGGGGACATAAACACACCGACATTGGTTGTCAAGCAGTAGAGGGGGAGACGAATACACACACACACACACACACACACACACACACACACACACACACACACACACACACACATATATATATATATATATATATATATCAATAATAATAAGTATTATTACAAAGTAGCATAGCATTACTTTTAATTCTTTTATATATACAGCTTTATATAGACCTACTCATTTCAACTGCATCAATTAGTAACCATTACAATTGCAACCCTACTATAATACTGGGGCAGTTTCTTCAGGGTCTTTACTTTAATATCCTTCAATTTAACTGTTTAAAGTTTTTCATTTATCTACTCTGCGTTGTATGATGTAGACTTATTTATTCATTTACATACGAACTATCTTCAATGCCAGTTTGATTCAATAACCATTTATAGTCCATTATTTCAAGGTATTCTTTCAGTTTCCGTGTACCAAATCCACTCACAAAGCTTTGGTTGGCCCAAGGCTATAGTAGTAGATGCTTGCCCAAAGTGTGATGCAGTGGGACTGAACCCGGCACTATGTGGTTGGGAAGCAAGTTTCATACCACACAGCCATGCCTGCACTTATAAAAGAAAATAGGTTCCTACAAGTTTGGAACTTACAACCTTCTGTGTATTAAGCATTTATGATACCCGCCCCCCCCCCACATATATATGTAATCATATACACACAGATATATGTATACACATCACCAAAGGTGAATAAAGAAGACACTTCTTTTTAGATGTTATAAATATCAATAAACCAGGATGTTCATAGATGGAATGTTGTTGATAAAATGTTTACTTGGCTCAGTCTAAGCAACATCATCGGGTATTGGGGTCATTTTGAGAAATCGATATTTCTTGATACGCACATAGGAACATATGGCAGCTGCCTTTTGTTATTGTGACATCTCGAATAATGAAGAAGTGAATAAATGAAGATGTAAATTTAATAATTGTGAGAAATGTGAAATGTCCTTTTTTTATTACTAATTCACAAAGATATATAAAATGCAGCAATATTTGGTTTTATTAAGAACTAAATATATTAAGAAACATCGGAGAAAAGTGTACACGGAGAGAAAGCAGGAAACAGATGAGCTAAGAGTAGCTGAATGCTATGGTCATTGAAGGTGCCCCCTCCTTGTATAAGTATCAAGTAACAAACTTTGCATGATGGAATTAACAGTTAACTTACTCAGTATACCGGGAGTAGAAACAAGTATGTGTAGCGTTTAAATTATCTGGTTGGTGTGAGTGTGTGTTAATAACAGCAATATAGTGTGTCTAGTGGTAATGTCATTGGTGGTGGTGGTGGTGGTTGTGTTGTTGGAATAGAGGAGCTTATGTTTGTTGAACTGAGCAGTAGGGAAGTGCATTTGCAGTTGTTGTAATCATATGTAAGATGCGGTCTTGAATACTTTACTAGTAAAAAAAAAAAAAAAAAATGAAATAGATATTAGTGCCCCAGTTTAGCTACCCTTTCACTGAAGAAAGTTACAGAATAAAAGAGTAATATCATTTTCAATATATCTATATTAAGAAAAAAAAGAGGTAGTCAGAATTTTGGATAATTGATTATTAGCACTTTCATCTTGTTTGTTTCCAAAATTAACTTTTACAGAAAATTTATGCCTTTGATATAAACCTGAAAGAATGTTCCTTTGTTATCATTATGTGTGTATCTATATATATATATATATATATATATATATATATATATATATAACGTTGACCACTAACATGGACATTCAATGTGCTGGTAATTAATCGATATTAATTAATATATGATTTTTTACCCTATTTTTATATATATATATATATATATATATATATATACACATATATAATGTGTGTGTACAAGCATGTGCGTGCAAATATGTGTGTGGTGAATTTTGGGAGGCTTGGTTAGAGGGAGAAAAGAAGGTGGAAAAGAAAAGGAAAGACAAGAAGACAAAAAGGACAGGAAAAAAAGAGAAAGAAGGGTATTTTTTCTGAGATGGTTTGTATTGTATTTTTATGGTCAGTTACTACCCAACTGTTTGAAGATAATGACAATTCAGATGTTAATTTTATTTTAGTTATTGCTTTGAAGACATCTATCTCTTTCTCTGTGTGCCTGCATGTGTGTGCAAGTACATTCACAATAAAATAAAATAACTTCACCTGTATTCCGAAAACTTTATAAAGTGTTCAGCATGTAGAAATAACTACATAGGACAAATCATGAGGTCTTTAAGTCAATGCATGACTATGCATAGATCACAAATTAAAATACAGCACTGCAAGCAAACAGGACTCAGTGCACATATAGACAAATGTGCAGATAAGAAGCAACTAAGTTTCTGATTCTACTAGTTTTGATTGCTTTAAATGCTAATTTAAAGCGATTAAAGCAATCAAAACTGGTAGTGTATTCTGATAAAAATGTAAATACTTTCTTTTATCCATGATAAAGTTCTCAAAGCATTTTCTTTATTTTATTTCTGTAATATAAATTTCCTCATGTGAAATGAAGCTTTCTAAGGAGAGAATTGCAAAATACTGAAAATGTTCGAGAAATGTGAAGCGCAACGCAGAACCATCCTACACGCATTCATTCAGGGTCAGACTATTGCCAACATGTGAGCTTGTCATACAGATGCTCTAACATGTAGTACAAATCTCACTATCAGCTGGATTTATTGTAACAATCAGTTGGTTCACTGCCTTTTGTTTATTTTTATCAAGAATGGGTGGATAGTTTTCTTCTGGCTGCTACTAGGAAATTGTGTGTTAGATATAGTTAGAATGTAAAGATACAGGCATTTCTCCTCCAATGATGGTTTCATTACCCTCTTCAAGTATTACATGAAGAAGACAGATAGATGTGGTACATGATTCCCTTTGGTGTATTTTACAATGTGAGTGAGTGGTGATATTTTGAGGTTAACTGGATCTACTCTTATTATGAGATTAGGCACAGGAGTGGCTGTATGGTAAATAGCTTGCTTCCAAACCACATGGTTCTGGGTTCAGTCCCACTGCATGGCACCTTGGGCAAGTGTCTTCTGCTATAGCCTCAGGCCAACCAAAGCCTTGTGAGTGGATGTGGTAGATGGAAACTGAAAGAAGCCTGTCGTATATATATGTGTGTATGTATATGTTTGTATGTCTGTGTTTGTCCCCCCAACATTGCTTGACAACCGATGCTGGTGTGTTTACATCCCTGTCACTTAGCGGTTCGGCAAGAGAGACCGATAGAATAAGTACTAGGCTTACAAAGAATAAGTCCTGGGGTCAATTTGCTCGACTAAAGGCAGTGCTCCAGCATAGCCGCAGTCAAATGACTGAAACAAATAAAAGGATAAAAGAATAATAAAGAATAATAAGTTAACGAATTCAGTGAAAGAACTTTTATTTCCTTTGATGTGTAAAGTTATCAAGGAGTGAGGAGCATCTATCGATTTGTGATCAGTCATAATAATTTCAGGAGCAAGGAAGTTTAATTTCTACTCCTGACTACCCTGCCACTTTTTTTCACACAAAGTATAATCATAACTACATTATTCATTAAACATTTAAATATTTGTTGACCATACTTGGGTTATTTGTATATTTTTATGCAGGAGCTTGGCATACCAAAATTATTTAAATTTTGGAGAAAAAGTTTTATTCCAGATCATGTAATGTCTGAATTGTTAAAAAAGCACAGTGAAAACATGACAAGAAGGTGAGAATTATAAATTGATAATTGTGTTAAACATGTCATTATTAATATTGGTGAAATAATTCTTCTGAGCTTGTTGCTAAATATTCTTTACTTTGTATTGAGTTATTTTATGAGATGGTTGTGTCTTACTAAAAAAAAAATGATAAATAAATAAAAACAAGGAAATATAAAGCTAGGTTAACAATCTCTCAATAATTGCCTGGATGCAGGAAAGTAGGATATTCACCTTTTACCATTTTAACAGCCCATTGGATATTTACTTTGCAAAATATATTTAAAATCATTTAATCAAAAAGAATATTTATCACTGTTCAGCATATTCCTTCCCCACACAATACACAAACTCAATGTTTATTCAGACATTGATGTCACCAATAGCTAGTGGGTTTATTAAAAAATTATCAACAGCAACAGACACAGTATGAATGTATTCTCTATACCATTGACAAGATTCAGTTGTTATGATGCAACTGAATGTCTGTCACTGAAGAGCTCAAACAGAGCAAAATCATGTGATCTGGCAATTCCAGTAGCCATAGCAGATGGTTCTTGTCTATCAACAATATAAATAAGAGTGTTTTTATGCACCATAAGTCCATGTGAAAGGTCCTTTCAAGTTAAGTAACACAATATTCTGTGTTCTAAAACAACCTTCATGTTGATTTAGAAATAGAGACTACCTTTTGGTATTCATATTGCTTCTGTTGTTATTAACAACAAAACATACAGTTTGCATAAACCAGATCCACTTGGAATCTACCCCTCTAAGTCATCCATTAGTGGGCTCTTGTTTTGAAGAAATTTGCTCAAAGGAATTTTGTTACTCTTGTCATCAGTAAAGCTTTTGGTCATCTCTGCTATGCACATCTATCAAAACTGCCTGTCATGCGCTCTACACATTTTTTGAGGCCTCATCCATTATCGAATGATCATTGGACTTCTTCAAGTATTCAGGCTAGTTCTAAATATTTTGAAGCAGATTAATGCCTTCATCTATGGCAACCATTTTCATTGATTGCTTTTAAGTTTGTTTTGATGTTGTTTCATCAATGCATTTTCTATGGTTGTCGTCGTTCCATTTTCCATTCCTTTTATATAGTCTTAGGGTTTAAATAATTTTTAAAAAGCTTTTATTAATTTCCTTCAGAGTTGTTTATATATCGTTTTCAACAATCTCATACTTTTTTATATTTGCTTTTGTTAAAATTATTTATCTGTAAATCATTTTCAAATTTGGCAATTCAGAAGCTGTATGATTTAAACTCGACTATTTTAACTTGATTGCATAATTGTATCATGTTTTTTTATAGCTGTGTTCTTTGCTAGTGTAATTATCTATTTATGTTACTCTTTCATTGGATGTTTCCTGTATTTTTCAATCATGTTTGTTGTTCATATACTTTTTTTATATGTACATTGTTATTATTTTTCATTTAATATCTGATGTCTCTAAACTGTCATTATTTTCTATGAGATAATGTGTTACTTACTTTTCACTGTTGTTGTTCTGACAGTGTTGATATTGTAGTGTCTGCATTTCTCTTTCTCCTACCATTTTCTCATCGAATATTTACCTTTGAAATCTGGACCAGTTTCTTTCAAAATGAAATTGGTATGCTTGTTGGACAGATATAATCTATATTTTCCCTTAAGTTTTAAGTATTCTCATAGTAATGTTGCATTTCTTTAATAAATATTATGAAATGAGAGTTTGCTATGTATATTTGATCTGGAGTTTTTTTGCTTGTTCCTTTCATATACAGGTTGAATGAAAAGTAGGCATTAAAAATTGGTAATAAAATCCATATTCTCTTTTACAAATTTATTGAAACAAATGATACATGTTCTTTATTACGAGGGAAAATGAAAGTAAATCTTCATATTTCAACATAAGCACTGGTGCCGTCAACCAGTTTCCTAAAATGGCCAGGGATGGAATGAACAACTTTATGAAGGACGTTGTCTGGGATATCATTGAGAACCTCCTGAATCTGTATCTCCAAAGCCTCCAGGGTGTGAGGTTTTGTCTTGGACACCTCCTCTTTTGTGTAACCCCACAGGTAAAAATCACATGGAGTGAGATCTGGACTTCTTGGAGTTCCGTAATCACAATCTTTGAATTCTAGCTCCTGCACATAATGGGGTTTCCACGGATGAAGATTCAATTCTTTATGTTACACCATACATATTGTGTGCCTTGTTAGTCCACTTTTACAAGCTGCTTCATGTGTTGATTTTTGCAGGCTGGGATTAAACATTTCCTGCACTGTTGCCACGTTCTCCACTGATCGGGATGTGGTTGGACAGCCACTTCTTGCATCGTTCACAGAGCTCGTGGTCATTAGCTTTGCATGACAACATTCTATTGTCTCCAGACATAGTGTTGCATGCTTACCTTTCCATGCACACCACCACCTCTGAGCCAAAACAATGGAATTCCACACTTCATAGTTATGCTGTTATCTTAGCTTGCTCCTGAACAGTCATGCAACTAGCCATCAGGGAAGTAAGCACACCAGCATCGGTTCTCAAGCGATGTTGGGGGGACAGACACACAAACACACACACACACACACACACACACACACACACACACACACACACACACATATATATATATATACGACGGTCTTCTTTCAGTTTCTGTCTACCAAATCCACTCACAAGGCTTTGGTTGGCCCGAGGCTATAGTAGAAGACACTTGCCCAAAGTGCCACGCAGTGGGACTGAACCCGGAACCATGTGGTTGGTAAGCAAGCTACTTATCACACAGCCACTTCTGAGTTGTGTGTTTAAAAAATATTTTTGTCATGACTTCAGTGATACTAGAAATCTTAGAAGCAATTTCTAATAGCTAGTTACTTTCCACCCACCCTGTAGTTATCATTGGTTTGTCGTTCCTGTGGCAATCCTTCCTTATATAGAATGCTTCCTTAAATATTAAATACTAAATTTCTAAAAAAAAAAAAACTACTTTACAAAGAGACAGAGCCTAAAGTTAACAAAAAGTAATGTCTAGTTCAACATCAGTGAAGCTGACTGATAGAAAAAAGAGAAACAAAAAAGTTGGTGAATGAAACAACAACCATATACAATTCCTTGATGAAACATCATTAGTAACCAACTAATAGAATGACAGACAGCAAAAAAATGAACTGCCGCCAGAAAATATAAAACCAAATGGAATAAAGAAACAAGACAGTTGTTGCCTGATGTTACAGTGGTGTAAAATTAACATTACAAGCAAAAGAATTAGGGTTCAATAAACCCTTCTCCATGTACCGTGTACTCTCTATCACTTTTGGTGACAAACAATAATATTAGAATGTGCGTGCATATACATATGCATACACACAAACACACATGCATATATTGTTGACATAATAAGAACTTCTAAACTTGAAGAGAAAATGAGATAATTGTTTTCTGGAACATTGGACCTTGAAGCACCTAAGCTGTAAATAATAACATGCAAACATAGGAATAAAAAAGCCTTTGGATAAAGAGGGATTGAAGGGGTCCTTAAACCAATATTTATATACTATTGTTTATAACTCATCTGCTTCAAGATCCTACATTCCAAAAATGAATATATATATATATATATATATATATATATATATATACATACACACACACATATATATATATATAATCCTCATTATTATTATTAATGTTAATCTTTATTATTACTGTTATAATAATAGTTAAGGCAGCGAGCTGGCTGAATCATTAGCACACCAGGCAAAACACACACACACACACACACACACACACATATATATATATATATATATATACAACAGGTTTCTTTCAGTTTCCCTCTACCAAATCCACTCACAAGGCTTTGGTAGGCCTGAGGCTATAGTAGAAGACACTTTCCCAAGGTGCCATGCAGTGGGACTGAACCCGGAACCATGTTGGTGGGAAGCAAGCTACTTTATTTCATTAATTAGCCATATAGGCTTTACACAGAATGGCCGTAGCTAGGGCTGGACAAAGACAAATGTGGAATGAAAGGATGATACATATGAAAAATGAGAGGGGCGCTGACGCCCACAGATCAGCAACCCCTCGAATACATTTGTTCAAAATAAATAAACATATTTATAATCACAATACAAAACAATTCAGTTCATATGCCTTCCGCCGCATACAGGCAACTTTCCATATTCAATTCAGCCTCAGTACTGAAGCACATACATGCGAGGCTACTACAGGCGGCCACCACCCCAGCACGGGTGCTGCTGGTTATTACTGCTGCGGCCACCTGCTGAGGCCACCTTGAACTACTTTCGCAGGCCGAAACGTAGGAGGACGCACTCTTCCTCCTCCTCAGAGGTGGGATCTCACCTTGTTCTGCCAGCGGCACAACTCCCGCTGACAGGGTCTACCTCTCCGATGGCACATTTCCCTACAGAGGGGTCACTGGTTCGGTCCGCGGCACATAAACGTCCGCCGACCGCTTCCCACCTCTCTTCCTTCTCCTTTTCTTTTTAGAGGTTTCGGGGGTTAGGGCTTCCTTCGGCACACCCGAGAGGATCTTCACCTCCCCCTCAACCTCTGTTTCAACTGGTGAGCAACAATAATTGCTCACCTTTCTTTTTCTTTTCATGGAGGCGGGTGCCTCCACGACTTTCTCCGTCTCCCCTTCCAATGGGGGGGGGGGCAGCGGGCACTTTTTCCTGCTCCAGGGCCTTATTACGGCCCTGGGGGCAGTTCTTAATGTAGCCAGCTCCTAGGCACATATGGCACCTCGGTTGCCGACCCTCAATAATAACCGGATACCTGGCCCCGGCCATCTTTAAAAAATCAGGAAAGCACGTCTCCTACAGCCACTGGGGACCACAAGGTCAATGTCGCAGATGGTATCAGCAATCCACTCGGCTTTGTAACCTGGGGGTAGTCCATGAACCCAGGCTCTAATTGTTCTCCTTCTGCAGTAAGAGGGGAGAAACAAAATTTCCTCCCCCTGCAGAGTCTGACTGGCCGCATTAGCAGCTTCCTCAAGGGAGTCAAACAACAACCACACCATTGTGTACTTGACCCCCCTGGAGATCATGCCTTCAAAAAAATTTCAAAATGTTCCACAAAAATTAAGAAAAGTTCAACAAAAAAGTTCACAGTAAAAATAAATAAATAAATACAAAAGGAACAGAAAGACAGAGCCGAGAAAAATAAGGAAGGAAGACAGTTCAAGACACAGCAACACAGTTCCGGCCACTCGGTAATCCTAGCCCACAGGTACTCCGATAAGGTATTCCAGTAAAGGCAATCCATGGTCACAGCAACAGGAACACAGAGAAATCCTTCACAAATTGTTAGAATTTTTTTTTTTAAAGTTTTTCAGAGGCCAGATACGCCCACAAAAACAACAGTTCTCGTAATTTAGTGAGACACAAATAGTTTTTCACAAAAAATTCTCAGTCCGCCGTCATGGTGAGTCAAACACACCCACCAATAACAATGAACGAGAAAAACAATTTGCTCACTAAAATGAACAAACAACTACAGTCGCCGTGGCAGAAGAAATTGCCCAGAGCTAGGCTAAATTTACTGAAACAAATGAAACACAATAAATTATACCTAGCTCAAAAAAACAATTCCACCTACCTCCGCTGGCTTCTCAATAGTTCAATATTGGACGAAGTTGAAACACATCCATCCACTCTGTTCCTTGTGTCTACCGCAAGTAACCAACGTGCAAAACAGGAAGTCAAGTAAGCAAGCTACTTACCACACAGCCACTCCTGCTGCCTGCTTTTTACCAGTAGTGTAGACTTGTCTGTCCTGAGTATAGTGATGATCATAATTCAAAGTAATGCAAATCAGCAAAAAAGAGCAATTAAACCATGAAAAATAAACATAATTTTTCATGAGAGGAAAATAAACAATTTTTGTATGCAAAATTAGAAGATAAGTGAGATGTAAAACTGTTTCAGTTTAAATTTATCTAATAATGTTTTACACTGCTAAAATACAGAGTAAAGCAAAACAGCTTGCTTATTGTTTAAGATTTCAGATGACAGCATATAATGTTAGGCTACAGAGAAAAACCAAAGGTGAATCTGGTCATCATTGTACAATAATAAATTTATGACAGAAGAGTTCATTCTGTGTGTTAGTTCATTTCTTGAATAATTAATAATTCTTTGCATCCATAGCAATTCTCACCAGTTTGATCTGAATTCTTTTATTCTTTTACTTGTTTCAGTCATCTGACTGTGGCCATGCTGGAGCAGCGCCTTTAGTCGAGCAAATTGACCCCAGGATTTATTCTTTGGAAGCTTAGTACTTATTTTATCGGTCTCTTTTGCCGAACCGCTAAGTTACGGGGACGTAAACACACCAGCATCGGTTGTCAAGCGATGTTGGGGGGACAAACACAGACACACAAACATATACACACACATACATATATATACATATATACGACGGGCTTCTTTCAGTTTCCGTCTATCAAATCCACTCACAAGGATTTGGTCAGCCCGAGGCTTTAGAAGACACTTGCCCAAGGTGTCATGCAGTGGGACTGAACCCAGAACCATGTGGTTGGTAAGCAAGCTACTTACCACGCAGCCACTCGTCACCAAATATATACCTCTATCTCCAAAAATTAGAAGAATGTTGCAATTTAGAAGCAGACTTGTTTTTTTTTGCATGAAACAGTTTAGCATTGTGGGAGGTTGCCACAAAAGCACATCTCAGAAATTTGACATTTTTGAACAAAGGTTCAACATTACATAAATTTGGTGTTAGTCCTACTGCATAACACTTTGGGCTAGTGTTTTCTATTATAGCTCTGAGCCAACCATGTCTTGTGAGAGAGTCTAATAGGTGGAAACTCCTTGGAAACAATATATAATAAAATTTTCAGGATCTGATAGAATCACGTATTGAAATAGCAAAAGCACCAAGATAGAGTCAGGGATAGCACACCAGTGCATTAACAGCATGTACCTCAACCCGTCTGTGTTACTGTGCATGATAAGAAACTTGCTTCCCACCAACATGGTTCCAGGTTCAGTTCCACTGCATGGCACCTTGGACAAGTGTCTTCCACTATAGCTTTGGGCCAACTAAAGCCTTGTGAGTGGATTTGGTACACAGAAACTGAAAGAAGCCTGTCATATATATATATATATATATATATATATATATATATATATATATATATATATATATATATGTACGTATATCTTTATGCCTGTGTTTGTCCTCCACCACCATTTGACAACCAGTGTTGGTGTAGTTACATCCCTGTAACTTTGCAGTTCAGCAAAAGGGACCGACAGAATAAGTATGAGGCTTGAAAAATAAGTCCTGGGGTTGATTCCTTTGACTAAAGCCCTGCTAGGCAGTGCCTCAGTATGGTCGCAGTCAAAAGACAGAAACAAGTAGAAGAATAAAAGAAAATATAAGGGTAAAGAGTAAAGATCCCCCTTCGGTCATAAACGACCATGAGATTGCACCTAGAAAGTTACCCTCCGAGGCACAAGTCTGAGCAAGGTTGTTTATGGAAGACCAGCAGTCATCCATGCATACCAGCCACTCCTCTCCACACTACTGATGTTATCCAAAGGAAAGGCAAAGGTCAATACAACTGAGCACTATTGACATTGCAACTCATTTCTACAGCATTTCCCAATCCAGGAATTGAACTCACTACTTAATGATAGTGAGCCCAATGTTCTGACCACTGAGCCATGCATTTTCACAAATTCCACTCAGTGGCCACATAGACTATTGCGCCAAAAATAAAACACCTAAATTCCTTATATTCCCTTTCTATCAATGTAAAGACAGAATTTCTACACAAGAAAGAATCAACAAGGAGAATCTTTTTATAGAGAAATTCCAAACGCTTCTTAACATACAAACTCCTCGGTGACCATATTCCCTTCTCTCGCCTACTCATTGGAATACATGTAAATTTACTTCTTGTTTCTCTAAGAACAGACAGAAACTTCCTGTTGACAAAGAGTCCAGAACTCCAACTAAATTTTCAAGAAGAGGGAAAATGAAAATAATGTTTTTTACAAAAATATAAAAAATATATTAAAAAATAAATATACCAATACATTATATTGTCTTTGAGTTTTTAAAGTTCAATGGTAATCCATGTAGATAATTGTTAGATGGATTAGGATGCATGGAATTAAGAATCGTGTTCTGTTTAAAAAAAGGCTGAGAGTTTGTGTTAAACAGGAAGTGTGGTGTCAAAACAGAAATTGTGTGTAAGGGAAGACAATTCTGTGGGTTTTATACTCTTTAGTTGTGTCTTCCCATACACACACTTCCTGTTTAACACAAACTCTCAGCCTTTTTTTAAACAGAACACGATTCTTAATTCCATGCATCCTAATCTATCTAACAATTATCTACATGGATTACCATTGAACTTTAAAAACTCAAAGACAATATAATGTATTGGTATATTTATTTTTTAATATATTTTTGTAAAAAACATTATTTTCATTTCCCCTCTTCTTGAAAATTTGCCATGCAAATTTAGCCGGTTAGAAATCCTTTTTAATCCTCCTTATGCACATCTATATTAAAATATGCTTTCAGTTTAGCATTCTGCCTTATTATTATTATTATTTTTTATTTTCCTATATATATATATATATATATATATATATATATAGGCGTAGGAGTGGCTGTGAGGTAAGTAGCTTGCTTATCAACGACATGATTCCGGGTTCAGTCCCACTGCATGGCACCTCGGGCAAGTGTCTTCTACTGTAGAAGACCAAAGCCTTGTGAGTGAATTTGATAGACGGAAACTGAAAGAAGCCCGTCGTGTGTGTGTGTGTGTGTGTGTGTGTGTGTGTGTGTATATATATATATATGTATGTATGTGTGTGTGTATATGTTTGTGTGTATGTGTTTGTCCCCCCAACATTGCTTGACAACTGATGCTGGTGTGTTTATGTCCCCATAACTTAGCAGTTCAGCAAAAGAGACCGATAGAATAAGTACTAGCCTTACAAAGAATAAGTCCTGGGATCGATTTGCTCGACTAAAGGTGGTGCTCCACCATGGCCACAGTCAAATGACTGAAACAAGTAAAAGAGAATATATATATATATATATATATATATATATATATATATATATTGTCAGATAAATTTAGATATTTTTTCCATTTATTTTATTCCTGATTTTTTGTCAACCATTTTAACAAATCAGTCAATAATATATTCACAATACCTTGCCAACATTGCATTTGATGGTTGAAATCACCAGATCTTGACACAAAAATTTATGCAGTTTTTTTTTCTTTTTTCTTGGAAACTATAAAAAGAAAACCCTTGTGTGTATGTGTGTGTGTGTTAATAAAAATATGTGTGAGTATACCAAGCTGGCCAATGTACTCTTCTTCGACTTTTGGTTACCCAGTCAGTATGAAATGCACTGTAGTTGCATAGTGTGTTATGTTAATGTGTACAGATTTCACATAATCTGAAACATCATCCTACAAAATTTCTTCTAATGTTTAATTCTAATGAACTTCAATTGTTTATTTATCTTTTTTTGAAACATTTTTCATTCTTTTACCTCAACTATTCTCTGGAACACTTATTCTTTTATTCTTTTACTTGTTTCAGTCATTTGACTAAGGCCATGCTGGAGCACCACCTTAAAGGTTTTTTTTTTTAGTAAAAGAAACTGACCCCAGGACTTATTCTTTGTAAGCCTGATACTTATTCTATTGGTCTCTTTTGCCGGACCACCAAGTTACAGGGACATAAACACAATAACATCGGTTGTTAAGTGATGGTGGAGGGGACAAACACAGACACAAAGATACACACACATAAATATATATATACACAACAAGCTTCATTCAGTTTCCATCAACCAAACCCACTCACAAGACTTTGGTCGGCCTGAGACTTTAGTAGAAGACTCTTGCCCAATTTGCCACGCAGTAGGACTGAACATGGAACCATGTGATTGGGAAGCAAGCTTCTTACCACACAGCCACATCTGTGCCACTTATATGGCAATCAGTCTGAAAGAAATAAGAGGTGGAATGCTACCCATCAAATCACACCCTTACTATCATAAGAAAAATTTTAAAAAACACATTGGACCATTTAGTTTGGCTATAACAGAAGACTCTTGCCCAAGGTGCCAGGCAGTAGGACTGAACCTGGAACCATGTAGTTTTGGCTATGCACAAAAAGAGGATAATCATAGTAGTCAGAACATATTTGATCATAGGTTTGTCTCATCAAAGCAGATCTGGAGCCAAACATCTGCAAAAACATTTGTAATCATTAAGAATTATTATCCATCAGCTGGCAAACCAACAATGGCATCTCTCCATAATCAAATATCACTCAAGCTGCTAGAAATAACAGCCAAATATTCTTCAAATTACACATCATGCCATCTTCTTAAAAAAAAAACACATTTAAGTGCAGGCATGGTTGTGTGGTTTAGATGTTCACTTTGCAATCATGTGGTTTTGGGTTCCACTCCATGGTGCAGCACCTTGGGTAAATGTCTTCTATTATAGGCATAGCATTGACCAATACTCTGTGGGTGAATTTAGTAGATGAAAACTGTGTGGATGCTTAAAGTGTTAGTGTGCATGTGCTTGTTACCCATCAGAACTAGACAACCGATGTTGGTTTGTTTACGTCCGATAATACAGTGATTCAGCAAACAAGAGCAACAGAATAAGTACCAGATATAAAAAGATGTACTGGAGCTGATTTGTTCAACTAAACCCAATAAAACAATGCCCCAGTATGAGCACAATCCAATGACTAAAGCAAGTAAAAGATAAATGATAAAAGATTGAACAACTCAATCAGAAGTCCATTATTCTATATTTTAGAACTGCATTTCCAATCAATCTTTCCCTTCTTAAGATGCTAGTATGATCTAAAGTAGACTTGGTTACTATTCCTAGCAGATCAATTGTAAAGCATGGTAAGGGATCGTTTTAACATCAGTAGTAAATTGCAAGTACATGGCAACCTTTGGGACACCCTTGTATTAGGAAATACAATTCAGTTTGAGAAATTTATAGGACATGGAGCTTTTATTGCAAGTGGATCTTTAGAGACCTCAGTTTCTTAAGTGAACGCAGACATAACTTTGGCTGTTAATGAGGGTAACCTAACACTGGTATAGAAGTGCTATAAATTGTTTGGATGTCTATAGGAGAGATGACTACTGATATGTAAATGTAATGACAGTATCTGATGCATACATGATAGCGTGGAAAGAAAAAAAAGTGCAATGATGAAAGTGGATTTAGAAGCTATGGAAAGATGAAATTAAAATGAGATTTGAAAAGTTGAGGACTCACAGGGATGAGACGAGGAAAATGATGAATATGTAAGAGGAGATGCTAGATTGTACCAAGGCTTAGTAACATCTTAGATGAGAGCTTAGGGAAACAAAAAACAAAAAGGATGTTAAAATGATGGATTATGTCTCTTGGTGAATGAGAGAAAAGAGGGAAGTGAGAGATGGAGAGAAAGACAATGAGAGAATGAGAGAAAATGAAAGATAAAGAGAGTGAAGGAGATGAGAAAAGAGGTGGAGAGAAGAGTTGGGGAAAGAGAGAGGTGGGGTGGGTCATACATAAATATTTGCTCCTGGGTTATGAGTTCAAAACTGTTGTTGGTATTTTACTTGTATTTTCTAATGTGTAAACTTTATTCAATGTTGCTAATAATTCACCAAACTATTTGGGAAACAGGAACCAGACATCTGAGAATTTGCCTGCAGTAGTACAGTACTGGTGTCCTATATAAAGGGGTGACTTAATCTCTCAGTCTCCTCATCATCTGAAACTGGATCTAAGCACTCATTCTTATTGGGTTCCTAGAAGATATCACAATTTGTGTGTGTGTCTAAATGTGCGTGTGTAAATGAGAGTGTGTGTAATATGTGTATGTGTGTCTGAGTAAATGCATGTATGTTTGTAGCATCTACAATTGTGTGGATGAGAATATGTACATGTAAACTTGTATGTATGTGCCAAAACATGTATATGTGTAAGTGTGTTAATGTGGAAGTTAATGTTGTGAAAGTGTGTGTGCATGTATGTTTGTACGTGTCTCTAAATATGTGAGGGTAAGCATTATGTTTATACTTGTGGGTATGCATGACAATGTGCGCATATGTGTTTGTCTGCAAAAATGCTAGTATATGTGGATATATATATATATATATATATATATATATATATATATATATATATATATATATATATATATAATACATACATATACACACTCACAAGCAGGATTATAGAATATATAACCAAGATTACATAACCATACAGTATAGAGTTTCATACAATCAACCTTATTTGGGTGACTGTACTCATCAGTCAGCTGAAAGGTAAAACAAATAATGAACTCCACACACTTCCAATGAAAGTAATATATGTTTTTCTTTATTAGAAAACTATTCATATTTATACACACACACATATAGGCACACATACACACGCACACACAGACACTCACGTGTATGCATATATATGTAAACATTTGTTTATATGTGTGTATATGTATGTTTATACACACAGGCACACACACGCACACAAATATAAAAGTAAATAGGTCTCCACAGGGCTCAGCAATAAGTATTCCAGATGTACAATCAAACTATTTACCCATTGGTTATAAGTAGAAGTGGCTGAGTATTCCAATTTAATGGAATCCTCAGGCAGAACCAGTTCAATACAATGTGAACAAGAGCAGCTCTTTGAATTACAGCTAGTGTTCATCCAGCTGGCTCCCACAGTTTCCTATTTCTTTATTGCCCACAAGGGGCTAAACATAGAGGGGACAAACAAGGACAGACAAAGGGATTAAGTCGATTATATCGACCCCAGTGCATAACTGGTACTTAATTTATCAACCCCGAAAGGATGAAAGGCAAAGTCAACCTCGGCGGAATTTGAACTCAGAACGTAACGGCAGACGAAATACTGCTGAGCATTCCACCCGGCATGCTAAGGTTTCTGCCAGCTTGCCGGGTAGACAATTTCTGTCTACCCAGTTTCATTCACAAAGCTTGTAGCAAACTGAGAATATGATAAAAAAAACACCCAAAATGTCACACAAGAGGATTGAACCCAGACACCATGAAACCAAATTAAGTTCTTAACCATTTGACCTTATATGTATCATCATCATTTAACATCCGTTGTCCATGCTGGCATGGGTTGGACAGTGTGACTAGAGCTGGCAAGCTGGTGAGGAGAAGCTGCACCAAACTCCAGTCTGATTTGGCACAGTTTCTATGGCTGGATGCCCTTCCTAACACTAACTACTTTACAGAGTGTTTTGAATGTTTTTACGCGACACAACATGGGGGCTTTTACATGTTGCTGCACAGGTACTTTTATGTGTTGCCACATGGTGGCTTTTATGTGACACCGCACAGGCGCTTTTACATGGCACTGCTATGAGTGCTTTACACAACCAGAAGGATCGGTCTTAACACTTCTGCTGCAGGGTGTGGGTCTTCTTGAGTATGACCAGGCACCAGGTATCTCAGCCCTTTTGTCATCTCGCTTGTAAAACAAACCTCTACCAACTGTTCTGCCTATATATCTGTGCACACCTTTCAATGCCATATATGCCATAAGGTCTGCAAATCTAACAGAGGCCTCAAAAGACATTTTAAGATCCACAAAGATTAGAACTTATCTGCAGCTCTTGGTGGTCCAAATCGAATATGCAATCTATGTGGGCGTCTTTTCAATACATTGTCTGGTTTAAAAAGCCACATCAGACATCATGATGGATATAAGGTGTAGGTTCAAGAGGTGGTCAGACTCTGTATAAGGAGGAGACAACCACCACAAATCGATAGATCGATAAAAAAAAATAGATAAATAAATAGATATTGCTTTCGTCATAAGAATTTAGAAACTTCAAGAAATATAAAATAAATTGTTTCTAAAAGTGGAACTCAAAATGTATAAATAAAAGCTTCCAACTGTAGCAGAGGGACGGCAGTTTTTGAAGGAAGAGTAAGTTGATCACACCAACCCCAGTAATCAACTAGTACTTATTTCATCTACCTCAGTATTTGACTGGTAATTATTTCATCAACCCCAGCACCTGACAGATACTTGTTTCAGCAATCCCAAAAGAATGAAAGCCAAGACAACTTTGGTAGCACTTGCACTCAGAATGTAAAGATGAATGAAATGCTGCTATGATTTTGTCCAGAATGCAAATGATTCTGCCAGCTCACTGCCTTTTAAAGTTATAATAGTGTTTCAATATTGAGTTAAAAAATCCCTTGAATGGAAGAAGTCAAAGGTTGCCCATGGGACTCAAACCCACATCCTCAGTGAACATGACAGATGTTCTACCATTGTACCAAAGCAATTCTTTGAATTTCTTCATTCATTTTAAAAGCTTTGTTCCTTATCATTGAGAATTTTATATTGCTTACATCATAAGAATATAGAAACTTCAACAACTATGAAATAAATCGTATTTATAGCTTTTCCTACTTTGAATTCCACTGTTAAAAATCATTTATTTCATGTTTTTCAAAGTTTCAAAAATCTTATGATGTAAGCAACATACAATTCTTGCTGAGAATAAATGGCAAAATTCACTGAAATAAATGGTAAAATTCAAAGGATTTCTTTGGTACAATGTTATATTTTCAGAAGATGTGGATCCAAGACTCATAGTCATAATTCAACTTTTTCCATTCAAGGAGATTTTTAACCCAATATTTACACATCATATGCACTTCATATTCCAATGTTAAAAACAATTTATATATATAAATATATAGCACATACATACATAGTCATACATGTATGTACACACACACACACATATGATCATCATCATTTCTACATTCATTGTTCTGTTTGCATGGGTTGTACAAGTCAATTCCTGCCACACCATTCCACCACAAATCACAATCTTCTCAATGAGGTTCAGTGTCCTAAGGTTCCTGCCAATGTCTTCCTCAATCTTTTCTCTTCTTCTAACACTGCTTTCCAGTCAAAGACTTCCTGACACTTCTTTACCCACGATTTATAAATGTTATAGTGAAGGCACATGGCTAAGTGGTTATGGTATTCAGCTTATGATCGTAAAGTTGTAAGTTCAATTACCAGTGGTGCATTGTGTCCTTCAGCAAGACACTTCATTTCATATTGCCTCAGTCCACTCAGCTGGCAAAAATGAGTTGTACCTGTAATTCAAAAACCCAGCCTTGTCCACTCTGTCATGCTGAATATCACTGAGAACTACATTAAGGGTAAGCATGTCTGTGGAGTGCTCAGCCACTTGCACATTAATTTCATGAGCCAGGCTGTTCTGTTGATCAAATTAACTGGAACCCTCATTGCCATAAGCGATGGAATGCCAGTTATGTGTATATACCACCACAACCCTTTCTCTTTGAGCACTACATCCAATTCCTCTTATACTAATATTTTCTCAACTAATTTCTGCTCCATCATTCATGCACAATGCACATAAATATTACACATCCAATGAAGCACATTTGCTTTGTTTCACTCCAGCATTTGTACACCCTCTGCATCTAGTACCTATGTCCCAATACCATGTGACATACTATCTATTTTTCGTCCAGAGAATAAATCTTATGATACTTAGTAGACTGTAGAAGTAATAGCTCCTTGAACATTACCTACCCTGTTCTGCCCTCTATGTTTTCAGAACACATCTCTACTGTTGATTAGGTGACTGACAGTTTTAGTTAACAGGATAAAAGACATGTCTCTCACGAGAAATTGAGCATAGTTATGACTATACACAATTTGCAGAAAAAGAACATGTAAAGAAGGAGCTTGTGACTATTTGCTAGGATTCTCCCAAATGAAAAGCTTTCCTGCCTCTTTGAATTTTGAAAGGAGTTTCCCCTACCTTCACAGGACTAGAAAGTGGTCTAGAAACCTAAGATGTGGAAGTTCCATACTGTGTACATAATGTAAACCAGGTGTGTGCAGGACATGTAGTGGGATCACAATCAGGTTGATAGAGAAAAATAAACTTGACATGTAATAGTTATGCAGAAGTAATTAGTACAACAGCACCCCCAAAATAAATTCTTTCAAATGTTTAATGCTTAGGAGGTTCCCTAGACGTAATTGATAGCTTCTTCAAAGTAGGTAACCCAATTAGCAGTGAAGGAGAGTATTCCATATGCATAATAATCGGTGAGAAAGAAGTGGATGGGAAAAACACTGAGTGACCTATTACATGTACTAATAACAAAGGGAATCTCTTTTTGAATGACATTCGTTACTCAGTATAATGCTGCATGGTAGCAAAACGCTGACACTGAATAGTACAGATGGGTGAAGATTTGAAAGGACTAAAGCAAGCATGCTCCACTGAATGTATAATGATAGTGTAAAGCAGTATCTTGGATTCATTTTTTTTTTACCTAGGGACCCCTTCAATTCCTATTTTACTAATATGGACCCTCCAAGTTATTTGATGCTTTTAAAAAATCATGTTTTTACAGTTAAATATTATTGGGAATTGTATAAAAAATTGCGAAAATATTTTGTGTATTATTCTTTTTTCTTTTATTTGTTTCATTCATTTGACTGCAGCCATGCTGGAGCACGACCATGAACAGTTTTAGTTGAACAAATTGAACCCAGTACTTATTTTTTAAGCATAGTATTTATTCTATTGGTCTCTTTTGCCAAAATGCTAAGTTAGAGGGATGTAAACACACCAACACCTGTTGTCATGGGGACAAACACAGAAACACACATACATACATACATACATACATACATGACAGGTTTCTTTCAGTTTCTGTCTACCAAATCCACTCACAAGGCTTTGGTTGGCCTGAAGCTATAGTGAAAGACACTTGCCCAAGGTGCCATGCACTTGAGACTGAACCTGGAACCATGTGGTTGAGAAGTAAGATTCTTACCAC